>NW_027551564.1:593668-804674 GCF_008692635.1 Crocuta crocuta | reverse complement strand
ACAAAAAAAAAAAAAAAAAAAAAAAAAAAAAAAAAATGAGGGAAGATTGTTTGCCTTGTGGGAAACCCCACAAAACTCATTAGTATATTAACAAATTTATTCCAGGATAGTTAGTTGGGTAATGTTTCAGTCCCCAAATTGAACATCATATCAATTAGAGCATTCTGAAGTATCCTAAAAATGCACAAGAAAGTTAATTACAAGTTTTTGAAACTTGTTCTCTGTCACAAGTAATAATTAACAGTTGGGTACTTCTTTCACTTTATTATCATTTAAAAACTAAATCTTTCATGGCTGAACAGTTTGTTTTATTTCCAAATGCTTTTAGAATAACTATTTATTTCTAAATCTTCCCCAAATCATGCGATTAATAATTAAAATGTTTATCTAAGGATGATTCCCAGTGGTAAAATGCTGTTAATCATAGGTTTTTAAAGCAAATATTTGGGGATAGATTCTTTAAGACATCCAAATTGAAGGAAAACATAAATTGTTTTCATGCAATTCAGCCATCTTAACTTTTAAAATAATTTTGTGGCTTAATAATGGTCTAGTATTGATTGTGTTTTTATTTTGTAAATTTGGTTCCTAAATATTTGTCATTATGTATTAAGATAATTAACATTTTAAAAATTTATATTTATTTTATTTTTTCTTTTTAAAAGTTTTTTTTTTTTTAATTTAAATTTTAGTTAACATACAGCACAATATTGATTTCAGGAGCAGAATTCAATGTGACCATGAGTAAATGACTTAGCTTTTCTGTGCCTCAGATCAACAATAGCCAAACTATGCAAAAAGCTCAAATACCCATTGGCTGATGAATGAATGAAGACAATGTGGTTTATATATACACAATGGAATATCACTCAGCCATCAAAAAGAATGAAATTTTTGCCATTTGCAATGGAGCAGGAATGTATTATGCTAAGCAAAATAAGTCAATCAGAGAAAGAAAAACACTATATGACTTCATTCATATGGGGAATTTAAGAAACAAAACAGATGAACATGTGAGGGACAGGGGAAGAGAAGAGAGGGAAGCAAGTTGCAAGAGACACTTAACGGACGAGAACAAACTGAGGGTTGCTAGAGGGAGGTGGTTGGGAGATGGGCTAGATGGGTGGTGGAATTTTAAAATTATATTTAAAAGGAGTTACCTATTTTTGCTATTCGATACTAAAAATATGTCTCAAAATTAAAGTCTGTTTGTTATTAAGCTGAAAGGAAGTCTTGTTTAAACTTAATATATTTGCATTCTTGGTTGCAAGTGATGGAGATCCTTCTTATAGTAGCTTTATTTATTTATTTTTTTTAAATTTATAGTAGCTTTAAAAATAAGGAAAATATACCAAATCTCAGGCTCCAAGGAATATTTTAGAAATTATTTTAGGAACTTTTGAGAAACCATGATTTGTGCACTACCATGACTTTTTACTAAATACTATTTTTTCTGACTAGATTAGTTTCTTCTTTTATTTTGTTAAGGTTTTCTTTATATCAAGAAAGATACCAAATCTCCAAGTTTTATCTTTAGCTTCATTGCCAGTGAAAAATATTACTCTCAGTATTAATCTACTCTCCAATTGAATCAAGCACCACCTCCATTCCAAACAATTTTACTAACAAGGTAGCTCCCTTATTAAATCAAAGTGGGGGGGGAGGACAAGAACAGGTCAAGAAAAGGTGTTCATTGTTGAATGTTTCAGCTCTCACAATAATAACTTAAGGTAGCATAAACCTCATTTTTACCACTTCCTGTATTATCCTACTTACAAATAATATACATGAGAAAAGTGAATAAACTCAGCTACTATGGTTCTACTGAGCTACTTCCTTAAACCTACTTTTATGGCTTAACGGAAATGAATTGCATAAGAATCCAAAGATTCCAGTCAATCAGCTTAATTTTAATAAAGCTAAACAAGATTAAACCCAATAGAATTTTATTTAAAGTGAATTCCTTATATCATTGCCTAATTCTTCTGTTATGTTTGTCTATTTTGAATTTGCAAATTAAGCAATTGATTTTTATTTAATAAAGATATCTCTGGGGCACCTGGGCAGCTCAGTTGGTTAAGCATCTGATTTTGGCTCAGATCATGATCTCACAGTTTGTGAGTCTGAGCCCTGCATCAGGCTCTGTGTTAACAACTCAGAGCCTGGAGCCCACTTCAAATTCTGTGTCTCCCTCTCTCTCTGCACCTCCCCTCCTCATGCTTTATCGCTGTCTCTCAAAAATAAATAAATGTTAAAAGAACAATTAAGAAATCTAGGTAAAAATCTCAGATTGGTAAAGGGAAATATTTAAAGTATTCAACTTCTAATTGGACATATTGGTATTTTTATCACGAAAAGTTTTAAAGGACATGCTTTCTGTGTAGCACTAAAAACCACATCTCGTCTGGTTCACACTTTTGTTTCATCTTAGGACAAGTGGAAGAAGTATGCATGTCAAGAACTCTCCCTTGGTATTCACAGTTTGAGAGTTTGAACTCAAAGGGGATCATTTGATTTGTAAACAGTTTTACTTGTCATATAATTGATGTGAACTGGCAGTACATTATACAGGTGTGTCATAGACTATTACTCTTCACACAATGTAACATCCTTAAACTGCTAGAACTTTGCACTTTTAGTCTGCAACTCAAAATTTCCAAAATTAAATAATATATTAATTGTTAAGCATAAAATATGTATTTTTCTCACTCAGTAAATGGATGGGATCTCACATACTCAGACTAAAACAAATGACACAAATCATTTCCTTTGCATTTTCATAATAGTTTTTGGTACTAAATTTGCACCAAAGGAATTATCATGATAAAGGCTTAAGCTGAATTATCACTTGAAGAAACATTTCTAAGCCCATTGTTAACTGTCCCCTTATACCAGTGTAGATGCAAGTAGTCTCTTTGCAGATAGTAGGAACAGAGTAATTTTTTAAATCCTTTTCTAGAACCTAGCCTTGCACTTGTTATAGACAGTAAGGATGTTATTTCGAAGCACACAGATATTGTAAATGCAGCTATAATTGATAGAGGAAAATAAAATGGTAGTCATATGCTTTTTAAACTTTTACTTGAGGGGTGCCTGGGTTGCTCAGTCGGTTGAGCATCCGACTTCGGCTCAGGTCATGATCTCACAGTTTGTGGGTTCAAGCCCCACATCTGGCTCTGTGCTGACAGCTAGCTCAGAGCTTGGAGCTTGTTTCAGATTCTGTGTCTCCCTCTCTCTCTGATCCTCCCCTGCTTACGTTGTCTCTCTCTCTCTCTCTCTCAGAAATAAATAAAACACTTAAAAAAAACTTTTACTTGACAAAATATTAGCTAACTCACTCCAACAACGTACAAAGAAAATTATACATCACAATTAAGTATAATTTATTCCACACATTTGGAAATCACTTAATTCAATCCATCATATCTATAAGCTAAAATAGAAAGTCACATGGTCATACAAGTACATGTAGAAAAAGAACATTGGACAAAATATAAAACACATTCATAATAAAAAACCAATAAAGTAGGAAAAGAGAATTTGTTCAATTTGATAAAGAATATCCTAAAAAAAACTTATAACCAACATCATACAGATGAGAAATTCAAAAATTTTCCAACAAGGCAAGGTGTCTCTTCTCATTGCTCTTTTTCAACATCCTACTGGAATTTCTAGCTAATGTAAATGACGAAAACAAGAAATAAAAGATATATAGATTGAGAATGGAAAGATAACAATGTCTTTGTTCACAGATGACCTGATTATCTATGTAGAAAATCCAAAAGAAGAGACAACAAAACTCTTGGAACTGATAAGGGATAGTAGCCAGTTTGCAGAATACAAGATTAATATACAAAAATTAATTGGTTTCCTGTATATGAACAATGAACAAGTAGACTTTGATATTAAAAATATATTATTTGCATTAATATCTAAAATGAAATATTTAGATATAAATATAATAAAAAATATATAAGATATATATGTGGAAAACTGTCAAACTCTGACTTCAAGGAAGAACTAAATAAATGGAGAGATACAGCATGTTCATGGACAGGAAGACTCAGCATTGTCAAAATGTAGTTTTTCTCAACTTGATCTATGGATTTAAGGCAATCCCACTCAAAATCCCAGGAAGTTGTTTCATGGATATCAACAAATCAATCATACAGAAAGGCAAGAGACCCAGAATAGTCCATACAATATTGAACGAGAAGGTCAAAGTTAAGAACAGACATAACCTGACTTCAATCTTACTACTAAGCTACCATAATCAAGTGAGTGTGGTATTGGTGAAAAAATAGACAAATGGATCATTAGAAGATAATAAAGAGTCCAGAAATAGTTGCACACAAATATAGTCAATCATTGACAAAAGAGTAATGGCAATACAACAAAGCAAAATGATCATTTTGATAAATGGTGCTGACTTGGCCATCCACATACAAAAAAAGAAAATCTAGACACATCCTTTACAAAAATTAACTCAAAATGGACTACAAATCTAAAAGTAAAATGCAAAAGTAGAGAGATCATAAGAGATAATAGAGGAGAAATCTTGATGACCATGGGCATATCTATGACTTTCTAGTTACAGAATCAAAGATATGATCCATGAAACAAATAATTGATAAGCTGCACTTCATCAAATTTAAAAACTTCTGTTCTGTGAAAGAAAATATCAAAAGAATGAGAACATCAGCCACAAACTAGGAGAAAATATTTGGAAAAGACATATCTGATAAAGGATTATTATCCAAAATATGTAAAGAACTCTTAAAACTTCACAAGAAGAAAAACAACTTCATTAAAAAATGGACCAAATCTTAACAGACACTTCATCAAAGCACATGTATCTATGACAAATATGCATATGTAAAGATAGTGCACATCATATGTTATAAGAGAAATGTATATTCAAATAAGAGTGAGCTACTACTACACACCTATTCCTTTGGCCAAAATTGGGAACATTGACAACACCAAATGCTGATGAGGATGCAGAGAAGTAGGGACACTCATACATCGCTGACAGGAAATACAAAATGGCACAGCTACTTGGGAAGACAGATAGCAGTTTCTCACAATACCAAATATATTCTTACCATAAGATCAAGACATCATGCTCCTTGGTATTTATCCAAAGGAGTAAAATAAAAATGTCTACCAAAACCCTGGACATGGATGTTTATAACAGTTTTATTTGTAATTGTCAAAACTTGGAAGCAACCAAGGTATATTTTAGTAGGTGAATGGAAATTGTGGAATATCCAGACAATGGGATATTATTCAGTACTAAAAAGAAATGAGCTATTATGCCCTGAAAAGGCATGGAGGAAACTTAAATGCACATGTCTAAATGAGAGAAGTCAGTCTTTAAAGGCTGCATGAGATAGATATAAATTCTTGGAAGCAAAAAGGAATGTTTCTGTTTGTTTGTTTGTTTGGTGTGTGTGTGTGTGTGTGTGTGTGTTTGAGAGTGAAGGGGTGAGGGGGGTAGAGCGAGAGAGAGAATCTTAAGCAGGCTCCACACTCAGCACCAAGCCTGACATGGGAAACAATTTCATGACCATGACTTCATGACCTGAGCTGAAACAAACAGTCAGACGCTTCACCGACTAAGCCATCCAGGCACCCCAAAAAGGAGTGATAGAAGGAGTGAACAGTACAGAGAATTAAATGCTGCTAAGATTATTTTTAATGTCAACATTCAATAACTAATTATGGAATGGTAAATAACTAGTTTTGAAACATTAAATTGTGTGTGCCTTCTTAATTATTAAGCTGGTGAAAATATTGTATGTTGCATTAGGACCTGATTTACCAAATACATTTTTTTAATACTGAAGAGAAAGAAATGGTTTCTTTTAGAAAGATTTTGTTTTAAAATACAGTCTGAAGATACATAAGCAGGGAGAAGCACTGGCAGATGCTGAACATAATGGCCCGGCTCTCGAAGCAGAGAAGTGTAAGCTCCCCGAACAGACTGTTATTTGGGAACCAACCAACAGAGACACTGTTGTGAGGCTCTTCTATGAGCCGAATATCTGAGGATGTTAAAACCTCCCTGTAGGAATGGCCTTCTTTTTTCTTAATTTTGAGATGGAGAAACACTGTTTTGAATTTCTTCCTCACTCAAGTTGGCCAGCTTGGTTGCAAAAAAGAAGAGATGTTCCAGCCTCATGGATGATCCAGAGAAGTTACTTCCCAGCTTTCTGGAAGATGCTGGAGCCAGTGGAAATGTTACAACCCTGAAAGGTAACCCAGCCCTCTATGACAGAAATAACTCAGATGCAAAAAGACTCTTCTAAGACTGTTGGGCCAATTGGCATTGCAATTTAAAAATTCCACTAGGGAGAGATCTCAGTCCTGCTGATTTAATTACTAGGCGTTGCCTGACCTTATTTGTTTAGATTTTGCTGTATTGAGTGTTGCTATGGAATTCTTCCTAAATTTATTTAGTAGTATTGAAAGAAAAAATGATGGTCCTGACATTTTTGGTTAAAAATAACAAAAACAAAAATAGGATTTGTACAGCTAAGGAAAGATCTTATGTTAGAGAGACAACTTTCTTTCTTTCTTTTTTTTTTTTTTAATTCCCAGATGCTTGTCTGGTCATCCAAGCCAAATGAAGAGAATTGTTGGTAATTAAAAAGTAATTCACTGAAGTGAGTGCAGCTGTAGCAATGGCTTTCCTGCCAGACTCAGTGTGATCTATAGAAGCAAATCCTAATTGTTTCCAGTGAAAAAATATTCTTCACTTATAATGATAAATCTGAAATGTTTATTTCATTTATAAAAACTTTGGAGAATTTATAGCAATGAAATTATAAAGAAGAAAGGAAAGTTTGCCAATTTGGCAAATATTAGCCTCACATATGTGTGCATAGGAATAATTATATACAAACTACTCTAAAATAAGCAAGTGAATATTGTACAGCAATTTTATTTCCTTTTTTATCCCTTGTGTTTAAAAGGCTTGAAAATAAGTAGTCTGTAAAAGAGAGGGGGGTAATGTCTTTAAATTGTTTATTTGTTTTGACTTTTTAATGTTGATAATACTTTTAAATTTGGTATTAAAATATCACTAAAGTAGGATTATTTCATTAACTTTCTTTGGGCTTTTCTTTGCCCAGTATTGTTTCTATGACCTTGATATCCAAGATTTCTGCCTGGTGAATACCTTCCATACTTACTTAAGGTTTATGTTTCCTTTAGATGGTATTTCCCAGATTAGGTGCTGGGGTAGGGGGGGTCTGTTGCTTGCTTTATCCTGTTAGCACTTTGAAAAATTTCCACTTTATTTTAGTAATTACTATAATTTTGAAACTACTTACTTCTTTTTCTGTCTTCTCTAAGAGACTGCTATATTTTGAAGGTCAGGGTAGAAAACATTTTCAACTTTATGGTATATGTCCCATCTTCACACATCACTTTCAGTGCATAGCAGAGTCCTAGAATCCAGGAGAGCATTGGTAAAAGTAAACTCTGTGAAGGAAGAGTAGAGGAATGATAAATCTTATAGAAACTCGTATCATTTATTTTGATTTTATAAGATTGTTTACTGAAATGTATCAGTACTATTTTAATGCACAAGAAATATTAGTACATGGGTTATGTTTATTAATGAAATGTCAATTACTTGTAATAGAGGTGGTTTATTGCTGTACTTTTATTAAACACATGTATTTTGGTTATTACACTTATATTCAAACTATATAATGGATTCACTGAGAAACTGCATTAGCCACAATTTAAAGCAAAATTGTTAGATTGTAAATATTCTAAAAACTGAAGGATAGACTTATTCTGTCAGAGAATATATGTATATGCAAGAAAATTTTATGGATCTCAACTGTAAAACACTACCTTATGAAGTGTTCATAAACTTCATGTTGGATCCATAAGTTAAGTTATGAAATAAATAAGACTTCTGTATTTAAAATACAAAATATTTAAAAGTAGAATTCAAAGATTTTAATAGCTAGTATTGCTTTAGAGGTTTAAAAAGAATATAACAAAACTATATGGAAATAGTAATAAGTTGCTGCATGCATAAAGGGGTTAAAAAGAAGCATATGGATAATCCTAAATTAAAAATTAAAGTATATTCATTCATCATTTATATGGTAAATATATTCTGAGGCATTCTGTGTAACAATTACTGAGAATTAAAAGCTATTTAGCATTTGCTTTCACAGTTTACTTTCTAATGTGGGTGAGGCAAGAGACAATATACACAAATGAATCAATGAATGAATGAATGCATAAATGCATGAATGAATGAATTTTGGTACTGATACGTGAAATGAAGAGAGGTAAAGAGAAAATGACACCTGAAGGTCAACTGATAAAGGTCCATGTGAGCAGAGACTTGCAGTATGGAAGTGAATTATCTGGATAGGCAAGGAAGAGCTTTTTGGGGCAGAGGGAACAGTATGGTAAAAGGCCCTATGGCAGAACTATCCCTTTGTTGCGGACGAAATGACACAAAGGACAAGACACACACAAAAGACAGACACAGACACAACTCCGGCCGGAGGAACAATTCTACGCAAGCCCCTCTTGCGGTTTATTTTATACCCCGGTAACTGGATACAAACTGAAATCTACAAGATGCATTCCTTTACCAATTAAGGGCAAGTAGCCAAACACATTTCAAGGACAGGGGGGAGCAAAGGGAGGAAGCGACCACAACATGTTTACTAAGAGGCCTGCTCACAATTCCAGCCTCCTCCTTATTTCTAAGGAGGGCATGTTCCCTCGTTTGCGAGCGGACCATTAAACTGGGATATTGTGTGCAGGCCTCCTGGCAGAGCATCCTGTTTGCAGGCATGCTTTGCCCAGGCAGGGAGCCCGGTGTGCAGGCACATCCCCACGTCCCTAACCACGCTTTCTTGTGGTCACTGTCGGGCTCCCACATCCCTTGATTGTTTCATAAACACAGGGTAATTTGTGTGTCTGAAATGAAATGAGTTAGACAGAGACAGTTATAATATCAGATTGGAGAAGTGGCCCAGCATGACATGAAGCAGAGCCATGTAGCTTATGAAACGACATCTATCATTCTGACTAAACTGTAAAGCCACTAGATGGTTTGGAGTCAAGGAACATGTCTAATTGACTTAACACCAACATTAGTATTGTTTTTTTAAGAATAAACAATAAAAGGATAAGGATAGAAGCAGTGAGACTGGTTGGAAGCGTTAGTGACTAGAATTCTATATTTGGCCAGAACACCCCAGTGTGACAATACCTGCTATTTATGACAATTGTCTAAGATTTGTAAAACCTATACTGCATGACAACTGTGATTTACCTGAATTTATCTTTCATATTTTGTCCTAAAATGACTTTTACTTTTTCTTCTGTTTTTGATACTATTTTTGAACTTGTACTATCTCTTCAGTTAATTACCATGATTAATACAAATACATGTAGCCTTCTCTAAATATTCATGTACCTGGTGGCATGTTGTTTACATAAACTGTAACGATCCTGTGAGGTAGGAGCTATCATGCCCTACTTAATAATGAAAAGTAAAGCACCTAGAGGTTAATCAACATGCCTAATTTCCTGCTATTAAATGGCAGACCCGACATTCAGATCCAGGTCTCTTTGCTACCATGGTCTGCTATTTTTCCCCTGAACTAAATGGAAGTTCCTAGTCATTATGGCTTATTGATTATAACAGAATTCAAGCCAAAGACTTACAGTGATTCTGAAATACAAAAACATTTCCAAATTAGAAATATTTAATAATCTCAAAAGTATGTCTTTGGCTCAAAATATATTTAATGAAAATTCATATCTATACTGCTCAATTGTTTTCTAGCATAATGATATCAATAAAACACATGCAAAGAAATTTGAAAGTTATGTAGTTCATAACTTTCAGACTGTTATTCTGGATAAAATATTTGGTCAAATTATTTATTTTTAAAATATTGACAAATTGGTAGCACATTTCATATACAAAGTCTTCCCAGAACAAAGTATTGCTTATTATCTATGTTTTCTCCATTAGCCTACCCATTATACCCTATACATATACATATACAACCCTTTATAGACTATACATAAGAAATAAACTACTTTCAAACCTGTACACTGTCTCAATCTCTTCTGTATATAATAAGAATTATGCAATTATTGCTACTAAAAATCATTCCTGAGATAATGCATTCATTCCTTTAGTATAACAATAAACATATCCAATTTTTGGCATTTGATGGGAAAGAAATTTAAGACTAACAAAGTATTTGCATGCACAGCTGATTCCTGTGAAAAAATAAGTAGTGTGTAAAGCCTTGTAAATCCATAAAAATAAAGAAATGCTAGTAATTTATCCAACTATTTTCATATTCCTGATACACTTGAATGCGCTGATTCACTTGAATGGGCTGATACACTTGAATGACCAAAAATTTATTTTTCAATTTACTTGTTGCAAAGTGTTGCTGGATGTCTGATTGAATATCCAACTATTTTTCAAGGAATTAATAAGTGAGATATAAAAAAAGATGTAATTATAAGCAAAGATTACATCTTTTTAAAATTAGCATAGCAAGCTAAAATTAATATGCATTTTAAAAGTATAGAAAGTATGAATTAACTGAGAAGTAGTCAAAAGAGAGAGGTAGTCTTGTTGGGGAAATTTAAAGTACATCTCTTCTTAAGAATCAGTAACTGCTATTGATATTTACCTTAGAATTTTCCTTTAGCTTTTCATTTTATTTGGTAACTTAAAAAAATTATACATTCTCTGACTGTAGGAAATGTAATCATAATTTTTGAGAACTATTGAAACATTCTCATTTTTATATGCCTACCCATATTTCTGTTTTTTTTAAATTTTTTAAAAAAGTGTGTGAGCACTGTGTCAGCACAGAGCCTGATGCGGGGCTCAAAACCATGAACTGTGAGATCATGAGCTGAGCCAAAGTCGGACGCTTAACTGACTGAGCCACCCAGGTGCCCCATCCTATCCATATTTCTGAGGATTTATTCAGAATATATGTTAAAGTACACCTTCCTAAGAAATCAACAGGCTCATGGTAATATGTTTAAAATATCTATTTTCTCCTAGAAAAGAAAATAAACCTTTCACTGACTATTAAATCAGTTTTTTAAATGAAACCTTCCAAAACTTTAAGATATATTTGATAAATGAAATGCATATTGACTGGTCAAATCTATAGTCAAAGTTTTCAATTTTCCCTTTCTAGTGTCTGTGGCAATATTTGGAACAGGTATGTCCCAAACAAGGGGAACAATAAGTAAAACTCATGGCCAGACCTAGTTTATGTGCAGCCCATTGAGAAAGGGATAGAATAGGAGGAGTACAAGGAAATAGAAGTTCTTATGTTCTACATAAAGACATTGGAATATATTTGGATGAAAATAGGAAGCATCAAAAGGCTTGAACAGAGCAGTGAGGACCTGAATTGCATTTTAATGAGTACATTTAATTATCCATCAAAAAAAAAGTCAGACATTCCAGATTAGTAAAGGACTTATTCCTTTAAGGAATGGAATTGAGGGGCCCCTGGGTGGCTCAGTCGGTTGAGCATCTCTGACTTCGGCTCAGGTCATGATCTCAGGTTCGTGGGTTCGAGCCCCGGGTCTGGCTCTGTGCTAACAGCCAGCTCAGAGCCTGGAGCCTGTTTCAGATTCTGTGTCTCCCTCTCTCTCTGACCCTCCCCTGCTCATGATCTCTCTCTCTCCCTCACTCTCTCTCTCTCTCTCTCAGAAATAAATTTAAAAAAACATTTAAAATTAAAAAAAAAAAAGAATGGAATTGAAAAGCTAAAAAAAATTCTCAAAGTTCAGTGACGTTCATAATTCTGGCGGTAAATTCAATCCTTAAAATGTTTTCCAGCACCTGACTTGGTAAGTGAAAATTAATCACATGTCACTAAATTCTTTCCCATTAGCCCCAACACAAACCTCTGCCAATTCTACCTTCATTGTAACAAGTCAGATAAGAAAACAAACAAAAAGAAAATCTGGAAAATTTGTTTCCTAGTTTTTTGGGTTTTTTTGTTCTGTTTTGTTTTACAGGGACTTGGGGATAGAAATTAATTTAAAGCTGAAGGGAACCGATTACGTATATTCTCTAAATTTTATATTCTGCTGTTTGATGAACCTAGCAACTTGGTGAAGGTGAGGACTTCACACTGGGTCAACACATATTTTAATATATAAAATATTTTATATGGGTGACTGGGTGGTTCAGTCAGTGAAGCACCTGAATACTGATCTCAGCTCAGGTCCTGATCTAATAATTCTTGAGATCAAGCTCCATGTGGGGCTCTATGCTAACAGACCCTGCTTGGGATTCTCTGTCTCCTTCTCTCTCTGCCCTTGTTGTGCTCGTACTCTCTCTCTCTCAAAATTAATAAATAAATTTTAAATAAAATAAAATAATTTGTCATTGTAGGTAGAGACACTACCTTTCTAGATGCTTGTAGATATTGTATCTTATTGTGGATATGAAAGGAAGATTGGGACACTCATACTTAGAAACTTATTGTGTGTAATTATGAAAACCATTTACAGTAGTAAACCTCTAATCCAACTTACATTTAACTGGATTTATGCCTTGTTCCCTAGCTATCTCAAATCCTTATGTCTTTGGGTATTTTTTTCCTTACACAAAGATATTTCTCTATCTCGAGGTTGTTTATTTCAAAAACTTGAACTCCATGCTTGCAAGTTGCATATCAAATAATTCTTCTAAAAAATATAGTATGTTTCCAAAATATAGCAGCTGATAAAATGATTTTCATCTTATTACACATGTAAGTCAGGAAGAAGACAGACTATAATATTTAATGGATTTACAAATAATTTTAAAATCTTGCATAGTCTGAAATATTGTACTGTTAGAAAAAGTGATTGAAAATACTACATTTATAAAGTAGATGCACATAGCATAGCTCTTCTGTCCTAATTTATCACTGTTAGTGGGAAAATGTGGAATTAAAGAACCAAATCGTTTAAAGGAAATTTCAGCAAACATGTGGTAGTTGTATCATAAAAAAACTTTGCATGTTTAGAGAGAATGGTGAAATACATATTAGAAATTTCACATCTGTGGTTTTCAAAGGACATTCACATAAATTATAATATTCATTTTGTACTAACATAATGTGATATGAAAGGGAAAGCACCTATTATTTTCAGCTTACTATTAAGCAATGAATTAATATCTAAATCCAAGCTTATCCGTCCAGGAACTGAATGAGACCAGAATAAATGCCTTATCTATGCTATCTTCAGTTTAGTGTCTCATTATAACTTTGAATTGCTAAGGGAATATGAAAATGACATTTCAAAGTAAAATTAGCTTTATATTTTTGTTTCTATTTTGGTTGAATTATTTCTTATTTCTATGAATGTTAAAATTAAAAAAAACTATTTTTCACCTCAACAAAGCACAAATGGAGATTGAGATATGTAAATATTTTTTCCAAAGTAAAGAAATATTCAAAACAAAACTCCATCTCAGCAGTTTTGACATGTTAATGGGTTTCCCTTCAACCTCTCACTATTTATCACAGACAATTCAACTATAAGCTACTTTCCAGCTCATTAACCTGTTACTAAGGCTTTTCACATTGTGTGATTCAAGAATCAAAGTTTTATGAACATTTTTGTTCAATTAATTCAACAGTACTACACCTAAAATGGTATTTGCTTTCCAAATATACAAAATATAAAGATTTTATATCTTTTGGATTCTCTAATAAAAGCAGAAATATTCTATACAATTGAAAATAAATTAAAGACGTTCCCATTTCATTCATTCATTCATTCAATAAATATTTATTGAGATTCAATATGTGGTAAATATTATGTAAAGTATTTAAATACATAGGTGAACTAGGCAGGCCTTTCATATTCTTATACTGTTTATGGTCTAGTCAGTAGAATTGACTGCATATTTACTTTATCCTGGGCAGTTTACTAACAGTGTCTATGAAAAGGAGACCAACAGATGTTGAACACCTCTGAAGCTCAAGAAATGAGATTACTGTTAAACACAAGCAATGTATTGGAGGGAGATTTTGCACTCAGAATAATAAAGCAAATATTAAGGAGTTATGCAAATGTTAGATGTATTTTTCCTAATTTGTGTGTCTATGTAATTTTGTGTATGGGAATAAGGCAAATTTTTAAAAACTGGATTCAATTTCAATTATGTTGTATTAATAAGACCTTTTAAATTTTACTTACTTTTTAAATGCTATGTTTTCAAGGAGTGTTAGAATATGATTGATGATTAATGAGGCAAAGAAGATAGAGTCTATTAAGGGAAGTATGGATTATTCTATTATATGTGGATTTTACACAGCTTGGGGAGATAAAAAGTCGATTTGCTAATTTACATTTTCTAAATATCTAGTAGTCTCAAGACTGCTCAGCAGCAGGGTTTCTGAATGCTAGAACTGTTGACATTTTGATTTGGATAGCTGTTGTGAGGGTTGTTTGTTCATGCATTATAGGAATGGTTAGTAGCATCTCTAGCCCCTGCCCACTAGATTCAAATCACTTCCTTAGCTCCTCTCCCCCAGTTTGTTGACAACTGAAACTGTCTCCTGACCCTGCTAAATGAATCCTTTGAGGGGTGCAAACTGCCTTGGCTGATAACCATTGATTTAGGAAAACTGTCTCAGCAAAACATTGTTTTGATAAAAGTTATTTTGACCTATTTTATCTTCTGCTTTCAAAACCTAAATAACATGAGCATCAGTGTTTTAAAAAAGTAAGTTCAATGTGTATACACTCATTGTAGATTGTAAAATGTATTATTTTATTCTTATGAATTGGGTATTTTGAATTATATTAAATATAAAATTAAAAAAAACCTTTTCTTTAGCTTTGTTAAATTGACAAAATTGATAAACTCTGCATAAGAAACATGCAGTTGCTTCATCTGCCCAATAAAGATACTGCTTTTAAAGTAAATAGTCATTGGAGAGCATTTTATAGTTAATATTGTTTTAAATAAAACAAATCTTTTGCAGGCATCCAAACTTACTTGAAATACATTAATCTGTGCTTGTAACTTGAGTAGTGTCTTATGTAGGTATTTCTATATTAATAAAACTTATCATTAAGGGCTTGTGTATGTCTCCAAAAAGTCTATTAACAGTTGTATTTCCATGTTTACCCTTCCATACCCCTTTATGTTTATGTTTGTCATGCTTTGTAAATGTAACCTGAAGGAGTGTAGGTATTTTTGGAGCTTATAGAGTTTGAGAAGAATAACAAGTTACAATGTTATAATTCACTGCAGTTGCTTTATAGTATTATATCTAATAATTGGCCATTTAGTTTAAATCTGAGAAATTACCCCCAATCAATATTTTCATATGCAATATTCATAGATATAGTCTTACAAATGCTTACATTTTTAAAACAAAAGAAGTAAAACTAATGAAGATAATTTTATAATATCTTTAGTCTTTTTCTCATTATCTCCCAATGTGTCGTTAATTATTTTCATTTCATTTACTTAATTATCCTTCATCCCATAAATGTTATTGCTCAGTCATTCAGATTTTCAATCTTAATTTATTTGGAAACTCTACATGATTTTCAGTTATTACTTTAGAAAGCGACTAATAAAATTTTATATTTGGAATGAATTTACCTTTTCTTA
Organism: Crocuta crocuta; assembly: GCF_008692635.1. Taxonomy (NCBI): domain Eukaryota; kingdom Metazoa; phylum Chordata; class Mammalia; order Carnivora; family Hyaenidae; genus Crocuta; species Crocuta crocuta. The sequence continues at coordinate 789,004 of NW_027551564.1, read as the reverse complement.
ATGAGTTGTTTGTTTATTCCTTATCACTGCTTGCAGTCTTTTCTAAGCTATCTCTGGTTTCTTTATACTTAACAGATAAATAAAGGTTTCAAACTACACAATATTCCATGGGCAGCCTTACCAGTCTTTGGAATTTGTGTATTTATTTCTTATTGCTAGAAAACAAATATTATGACAATAGCTATTTCTTGTACTACTTACTATGTTTTGTTTCTCCTCTTGTAACACTAAGCATCTTAGCAGCAACCTTAAAGGACCACAAACTTACCAGTGGTGCGGAGTTTTTCTAATGGGCATGAAACTTGTAATGGAAATTACTTGTATTTGAGGCATTTCTAAATCCACTTAGGCTAAAAAAAATACTTCTACCTTATGGTTATCTGTGGTTACATGAGACTAGCAAAAACAGGAATAATTTCAAATTTCAATTTGAAATTATTAAAATTCAAATAATTTCAAATGCCAACACATTTGAAAATTTCTTTTTAGCTTTGTCCTTTAAGGCACTTAACAAATTTTAGTGATGTTTTATTAATACCTCCTAAATATTTAGTGATATTTTGTTAATATTTTCTAAACAGGGGAATAATGGAACGGGGTTGAAGCTTTTAGGACTGTAACACTATCTCCCATACAACTGAAAGGAAATGGATAACTATGTGTGGAAACAGAGGTGAAAGACTTAGGAAGGTGCCCATTCTGGAGAAAGGGAGTGGGTTGGAAGGAGTTATCCCTTGGCATCTTGATGGTAAAAAGTAGAATGAAACAACGGGAAAATGTCAAGAGTCATAAATAAATATCTTCAAGCAGAAGAAACAGTACCCATAACTCCAATATAAATTGGAGTATAGACACTAGTAAAGACACTGTAATATGAAACAAAAAAAACCTAGTAAGTAAAAAACAAACAAACAAACAAACAAAAAAACCCTATGGGAACCATGTGTTAATGGGAGCACAGAATACTGAAATTCCATTGCTTGCTTATCATGTAGGCAAAAATACGAAAACATGTCAAAACTTTCACTTAGTGAGTTTGTAAGGAACCTTCATCTGTAGTCGTGATAAGTATACATCTTTTGGTTGAATGAACTTTAATATTCATTGGGAGGTCTTGATCTGTTTGTCAGAAAGTAGTTGAGAAAATGGGAAATAACATCAAGAAAAATAGGCATGGGACCTGTTTTCACCGGGCTCAATCTTTGGCTGGCATCAAAACGCTGAAGAGGTTGGACCTGACATCCTGTATGTGGTAGGTGTGTATTTTTTCTAGATAGACTCTGGGTAAGTCAGAAATGTAAGGTTATGGAAGAATTGTTCATCATGGTGGTGGCCATATAGCATTTAACAATCACAGCAATTTCATGCTGTGGACAAAGGGGAAAAATTGAAATAATTGCCTGTTTCTCCTTTTTTTGCATTTCTGACCTCAAAGGCTTGAACAGTATCTCTTAGGATAGATATACTACTTGAAAAGAAACAGAATACTAGTAAGTTTTTTTGACCAGAAGATTATTCTGGGAATCTGCTAATACTTACACTTTGTTTTATGTCAAAATATTCATATGGGACTTAAGGCGTCACTGCAATATGAAGGAACTGGTATATGATAAATGCTACAGTCACACCTCATGACCAGGCCTTATGACCTCTGTAACTTGTTTTCCTCTCCCGCTATCTGAATCCTATCTACTCCTGGTATCTATACTCAAAGGTTGTTGTATTCAACATAGGTACTTGTTACCACTGATAATTATCCATTAAACGGCTTTACCCTGTTTCTACATTTAAAGGTTACTAACCCCAGGAATTAAAATATTTTAAAAGCGTGTCCTTTATAATCATTATTTTTGCAATTTTACTAAAAATACTTTAGCATATAAATATCAAAAATTTTGCCTCTCTTCATAATACATGGTGAGATAATTACCAACAAATAATTAGAAATATCCTTATAAAGTTAATCTCAAACTAAGCAAGCTGTAATTATAAGTAATAAGATGCAACATTTCTTTCTATTGAAGTTTGTTTTTTATTTAGGGGAAGTTAACAAAGTAATAATGGGCTATCACTTAGAATTGCTGCTATTTTATTTTATTCTCATCTGTAAAAATCAGTTGTAAAATATGAGTTCTAACCATAGGAAGAGAAGTGAAATAAATGTACTTTGGTCTACAGCATTTGAAAAATGAAAAACTAATTCCAAATCTCTATTAATCTAGTTTGACAGAAAACTATCATTTCAGTTATTAATATTTTGTCATATTACATTTGCAGATTCTTCTAGAAGTAAGTTTTGTTTGTTTGTTTTTAATCTGCCAAAAATTCCAAGAAGTTCTGTATGTCTCTCCTTCCATGGGTTACTGACTGCTGCCCTGAAAGTCAATGGTGACTTTCTGGCTTCTGTGCTCTTCTTGAAAGAATGGAAATTGGCCCAGTATCCAGCCTCCCTAAGCCATCAGAAGGTTTATTCCCTCCTAAGATATACCATCTACTCAGGGAAAAATGCCAACATGATAGATGGCCAAAAATCTGGTGAAAATGTGCAATAAAAATTAAATGGCTGAAAGACAATTTACCAAGTGGCCAGGTCATTAAATTGAAAAACTTACCTATTTACCAAATATTATATTTTTTAAGTATTTGCAAAATTCACAAATTATGTAAGAATGCTATAGGGGTGCCCAGGTGGCTCAGTAGGTTAAGCATATGACTCTTGATTTTGGCTCAGGTCATGATCTCACAGCTTCATGAGTTTGAGCCCTGCATCAGTCTCTGTGCTGACAGTGCAAAGCCTGCTTAGGATTCTCTGTCTCCCTCTCTCTGACCCTTCCCTGCACATGCTCCCTCCCACTGAAAAATAAATAAATAAACATTTAAAAAAATGTATAGCTTTCACAGCATTTGAGTCTCTCACATGAATTCTAATTAGCAGTTCAGGGCAACAGTTTTATCTTAATATTAGTTTCTTTTCTATTTCCTGCTGTTGTATTGCCATACCACTTGCACTATGAGTAAAGTACAGGATACCCTGAGTTCTTGCAGAGTTTGGGCTTATGACACTTGGTAATGTGTTTCTTGTGAGTTTTGACTTACCAGTGTTTACAAAGGGTAGATGTGAATACATTTGTAAATCATGTAATTTTCTCAATTTCAACGCACTTTCAATCCTAATCCAGAAATAGAACTTGATCTTATCAAATGTATAGCTGGTGTACACTGGATAGAATACGAGATGTTCAGTGTCTGAAATATAAATGCATACATACTGGCATTCAAAACCAAAGCTAACTGGCTGAATTAACAGTCTGAGATCTAAACACACACACGCGCGCGCACACACACACACACAAATTAAAACTAAACTAAAACTTTAAAAATATTCAAAGATCATTCAAAATATCCCATGCAGTAAAATTTGCTCAAAACTGCAAATATTTAGCAGGGACATGTTTTGTGATAACGTGTAACTTGACAAACATAATGAGTTGTTTTGAGTGAATTTATAAACAGTGAGATGGTTTCCAAAATATAAGGCACTTCCGCAGTGGAACACTTAGCAAAGTCTCATAAATAAGCTTGGGCTTTCACACATATAAAAGTGAGACTTGTTTGCAGTACCTTCTGCTATCTATCTGGTAAAAACTTCTTAGGCTTGGATATGCAAAAGGCCCAATTCTTCCTTTGGAATGGAAGATAATGTTTTTTAAACAGTGGAAAACCAATATAAGTTGAGATTTTAACGCATCATTTTGCTACATCAGAATATAATGAAAATACAAACAATGGACTTGTAACAAGTTATACAAACCTTAATTGAAAACAATAAACCCATCAAATGATTGATCCTATGTCCTGTACGGGCACTATAAAATTAGTTAAAATGCATTGGGGATAAGAAATTGGTGCATTAAAGATTGTATTAGCTTATTACCATTCTATAAAAGTAAATCTGTAGAAGAGTTGAAGCATATTTGTAACTTCTCAGTGTTTAATTGTTGCTGAAGTATATCTGTCTGATATTTTTAGTAAAATATTATATATACTCTCCAAAGATCAGAAAGGAAAGGGTTTAAGAAAATGACATTTGAGTGTATGTTAAAAAACCCAAACAAGTATTTTACAGTAAACACATGGCTTGCTTCTTCCATGGTTTAAGCCATTTAAGGAAGAGGGTGAACTTAACTGCTTTTGTATTCTTCTGTCAGGTTTATTACAGAACATTGAAAGAATGTCTTGATTCTCTCTGATTACAACACACTTTTAACCCAAATCCAATACATCACTCATGTTTTCAAGTTTATTTCCAATTGTAATTTAAGCATAATTTAAATGCTATCAATAAGGTTACTATGTAGCCTTGCAGCATACAGGACAAGAATGCAAATTTGCTGCTCAATATCGTTGTTAATGGATTTTTTCCCCTTACAGTGCTTTCTCCATGCTTTTGTTATGCATTTTCTAAATCACCCACTGCTACAGTTGTCAGGGAAGTGGTCCCTGGTTACATGGAAGTGATCCTATTTCGCTTGTACCTGCTTTGCCTGCAGCTCGATGCCTCAGACTTCATTGTGCATTCCACGCTGGTGCCTCAGCTGGCTCTGTTGCACTAGTTGTGACACCATCACTGATGTGCAGCAAGCATTTCTGTAATCTAGATGCTTTTGTTATGCACTTTCTCTAAATTCCTAGGAAATGTTTGTCTAAGAGTTCAGTGTAAGTGTTCAGCTGACTTAGTGTTTTAACTGAGACCTGCCTAAATTTCTTCTTGTGCTAATTTTATTCAACCTTCTATGCAATGTATAGAATCTCTGTTCAACATCTGGTGTCAAGACAGGCTGAAATTTAAGCAACTTCTCAGACTCATTTATAATTTGTAGCATCAATTTCAAATGTAGAAATTGGGAGCCATTACCAGTAACGTGATACTCCTGGAATTATGTGTAACATTTGTTAAATTAGTGAAATTTCAACTCAGTTTTCCTGAGAAAGGAAATTGAGGAAATAGAAATTGTGTTTATAATAATACTGATGGTCTGAGGTGGTTATATTACATAGAAGAGGAATGCGATTGAAATTTGAGGATCAGAATTTGAAATATTATATATAACTTGGACAAAAACTAGGCTTTAAAAAGACCTAGGATCATAGAAAAGGAACATTTATTCCAGCAATGTAAAGAATTTAGAACAGATGCCAATCTTTTAAAACTAGGCCTTAGATGCTTAGATGCTGTATAAAGCCTTCAATGTGTTCTCTTTCATGCAAAATACCCATGTGTGCTCTTACATATATACACTTATACACACAGGGTTGGCATCTGCCATTGAACATGCTTAAATGCATAAATCTTGATGGGGTTTTGGGGTGATAGTGGGGTTTGGAGCCAACGGCCAAGGAAGAACTCTTGAAGATGTCTTTGCTGCAAAAAAGGTGATCTTGTTAAAGTCTGTGTACAGGACCCATGGGCAGAAAGAGCTGCACTGGGGTTGTGGAGAGTGACTGATCATACACCCTCAGGTTGGGAGGGGGTTAGGGACAGCCTAAGTTTCTAAGGAATTTTGGAAGTAAGGTTTCCAGGGCCTTGAGAGGCTAGCTGCTGTTAGGAAAATCACCATTTATTATCATTAGTAAAACCTCAGTCATGAGACCTTTCAGATATATATCAGAGGGCCATAAGCTTGGAGAATGATTGCCAACATATATGTTAGGGGAGTTGAGATAAAGGGGGTTCGCAAAGAATTGTTATAGGTTTAAGGAGACTCACAGAAAAGATCCTTAAGGGCATCAGGATAATGTTAAGCCAAGATTCCCTTTTGCCCCTAGCAAAGTGTGATCATTGAGGCAGTTGAGCTTCTGGAAGAAGGTCACTCTGATGGTTTCAAGGACTTGTCAATGGGCTGTAGGCAGTAAGAGAATTTAATTTTTCATTTGCCATTGTTTCCCCACACCACCATGGCAAGCACTTAAACTCCTTTCCTTTGTTCTTGGGTAGCCAGGAATGTCCAAGGAATATCACACATATTCCACCTGGGGTTGGGGGGTGCTGTTAGGCTAGATTTTGCCCTCAAATTGCCTTATGCTCATCATCAAGTCTGACTTTATAATCAGAGAAATGACCCTGTTTCTCAGTCCTCAGTGATACTGGACAGATGTATCTATAAAATAACAAAACAAAGGAAAACAAAATATCACACACACACACACACACACACATTTCTAGTTCTATAATTTCTAGTTCTATAATTCAAAACAAAAAAATAACCATACTCATAGTAAAAAATCTAAACAAGGTTCCTTTCTCCTTTTAGCATTTTTCTTTAGCTCTGTCCTTACCAATGTTTTCCTCAGGCACACCATCCACTATAGGCTTTCACTTTAATGTGTATCTGAAATTGTATGATATTGTTTCATGGATATATCTGTTTATAATTTACACAAGTGCATTTTAATTTTTGTTGCTCAACAATTTATCCTGAGTTATGCATGTATGCATAACATTCTGTTATATAAATGACTTCACTTTAATTATTTATTGTATTTATTTTTGGTTGCCAATAACCCTCAGATACAATATAAAAATGCGACAAAATACTGGATTTCATTGCCCATTTCTTCATTGCTAGTTATTTGAAGAAAAAAAATATTGTATTGATGTGGAGAACAAAGGCAAAAGAAATGTAAATAAAATTAAATGTCCTTATAACTTGCAAACTATTAACAAATACTTGAGAAAGGCAGAGTATGACATTCCTCCACAAACTCCCAATCTTATGTTAATACCTTGCTAGAGAATAAAACAACCTTAGCTTGACAATAGTTAGGCCTCCAGGATCCCATAAATCTTTAACATATGTAAATTCTTTTTGAAACTTCCTTTGTCTCTACCCCTCCCAACTTTTTTTTTTTTTTATGTTTTTTATTCATTTCTAGGAGAGAGAGAGACAGCGTGAGCAGGGGAGGGTCAGAGAAAGAGGGAGTCACAGACTGAAACAGGCTCCAGGCTCTGAGCTGGCAGTCAGCACAGAGCCCGACACGGGGCTCGAACCCACGAACCGCGAGATCATGACCTAAGCGAAAGTCGGACGCTTAACCGTCTAAGCCACCCAGGCGCCCCTCTACCCCTCCCAACTTTAAAGTATCTCATCAATTGCTCCTTATAACCCTAGGGCAGCTTTTTCTGCCCACAGGTCCCATTCCCCATGCTTTAATAAAAAAACACATTTTTGTACCAAAAATGGCTTAAGAGTCCTGAACTGTTGGCTCTCAAACCCCCACTTCAAATCACATCAATATGATTGAACTGATGGAGAGGTGACCCACAGTCACTACCAGGGACAACCTTACAATTCTACAGAAACTAAAACTGACCCAGATGAAGAATTTTTTTAAGTCATTGGATGAAAAATAATAGATGTCTGTGTGACTTCTTCATAATGATACTACCTTTTGGGTTTCTCTTTTTGTGGAATCTAAAGGTCGTGTTGCAATTTCAAGAAGAGGGTGAACTAGGGGCCCCTGGGTGCCTCAGTCAGTTAAGCATCTGATTCTTGATTTCAGCTCAGGTCGTGATCTCCGTTTGTGAGACACTGTGCTGTGTCAGATGTGCTGACAGCTCAGAGCCTGCTTGGGATTCTCTGTCTCCCTAGCTCTCTGCCTCTCCCCAACTAGAATGTACACACGTGCTCTCTCTCTCTCTCAAAATAAATAAACATTAAAAAAAAAAAAAAAGAGGGTGGAGCTTCATGAGACAATGAGTCTTTTAAAGCCAACTCAGTTTGGGACCTACCTTAGCTGCTGCTTGTATCTATGCTTAACATATACACTTTTACTGGTTCTTTTGTATAAAAAAATTTCCAGTTTATGTGATAAGTGATCAGAAATTTTACTTTAATTTCCTCTTGGAAATGCCATCAATATAAACCCATGTATATTTATAATTATTTTGTTTAGGTTTAGCTTCTGTTCTAAAGAAAATCCACATAATACTGGTTTAAACAGGAGAGAAGCTCATTTATTTCTTATGAAGCTCTTATCTACTCTATCACTCTGTCATTATATCAGAATCTTAAGCAGGAAGAAGCAGCAGAGAAAGGAGGCAAGTGGAATTTTTGAGTCATCTTTTAAAGTTTCCAGGAAGATCAGCTTATGTCTTGTTAGTCAACACTTACTCATGTGGCCATGCAATATGACTTTCTTATTCCAGGCAGCTGTGTGCTCAGGACTGGGAAACTATTTGCTGCTATAGAACAGGCTGGCCCCCCAAATAGGGTCCATCTTTGTAATTCTTTGTGTAGCTATATGTCCTTTGCTTCTTTGAATCAACCCAGTAACTCTATCCATTACTGCTTTTGACTTCAGAATGAGCATTTGAACTGTATATCTTCCCCCTGTAGTTCTTTGAGCTGTGTCAAGGAGAGTCCTCTCCATTTGCTGTGCTTCTTGTCTTCAGTTCTTCCCAGATCACTTCTGCTCAGCCTCAGCTGCTTTTGGCAGCCCCAATATGTATTTTTGAGTTTGGGATTATATTTATCTTCAAGATTCTCTAAAAATGACACTTCTGAGTTCTTCAAAAATTCAAAAATACATTCTTATGCTTTTGTAAAGATTCCAAGAGGATAAGGAGGAAATGCTGAAATACAGTCTTGTTTAAAGCAGATGTTCTTAGAAGCATTTTCAATTCTGTTCCAGTGAAAGAAGAAAAAGGGAGAATAGGGGCAATTTTTGTTCAACTTGCAAAGAAAGAGTAATTAACAAGAAGTGGAATAAGTTATCTTATAGAAAGAGTGCATAAATACTACCTACTACCTAGATAATAATGGGATTATAATCTTCCTTGTGGAAAAAGGGTATCATAAATGAGAGAGAGAAGGAAGAGGCTTGGGGAATCAGGTTGCCATTCAAATTGGAAGTGATCTTTCAACATTTTCCAGACCCATGAATTTTGGAGGAACTTATTTTCCATGCTTTGCGATGTATTTGTTTTAACTAGATGTACAGAATAGTTGTGGCATCATAACAACCAAGTCCGGTTAGCATCAATATCATTGACATCATCAATGTAATAAATCAGTATGACAGAACAGTCCAGTGGCATGGAAAGGTGGGCAAGACTGTTCCAGGTCAGACTATAGTATAGGGTTAGAAGATACATAGCTATAAGGTAAGGCAGTAAAGACATATTACTGGTACCTTCAGCTGAAAGAAGAGCACTTTTGATGGTTTTTACCAACAAATATAGAGGAAAAAAAGATTTTCCAGATCAATAGCTGCATACCAAGTGCTAGCTGAAGGATATGTTAATTTATTCCAGCTACGAAACTTCATCTTTAACAGCAGCTGCATTGGAGTCAATAAGTGATTGAGATGATAATAATCTGCCATTATTCTCCAAGTTCCATCTGGATTATGCATGATACATATAGACAAGTTGAGCGAGAATGTAGCATGAATCACCATCCTTGTAATGTTCAAGTATTTTTAGAGTGGCACTAACCTTGGCAATACCCTTATGGTAGATTTGGAATTACTGTTTTGGTAGATATAACCAGTTCTAGTGATCTCCATTTGACCTTTCTTATTACAAGAGCCCAGGGAATCAATGTAGAAATTCTGCCAGTTGCTAAAGTGTGGCTGTTCCAAATTATGGGAAATAGCATCAGGATGCATTCAGAGATCCAGCAGGCCCTCTGTGAAATGGGAACAAGCCCAAACTCCATTACTCACTTACCCTTCATAAGCCTCAAATCTGACTGGTGGAACACAATGGCAATTCATGTGTCTAGGATTAAGGTCATTTCAAAGACAGTCCAGCAATCTCTAAAAAGTCTGATTATTTTCTTTTTGCCAATACTCAGTCACTCTAGTAAATAGTAACAGGTTATTTTAAGGTAGGAAGAAAGAAACTTTAAGTGTTTAGTTTTTGGCTTTATGGAAGGATTCGGCCTCTCCTTCAATCAAGTGACTATAGGTCTATGAACTCATTTCAATCTTAGAATTCATTTAGAGACTGCAATGATCTGTTATGGTGATTTAAATACTTTTGTTAACCAAACTTAGGCTTTGGTTACTCATATGAATTTAGTAGACTACCCATATATTTCAGTTTAGAGATACAATGTTCAAGCAGTCAATGCTAAAAATTTCTGCCAGTCAGATTACTAGGATTTTTGGATTCACTTTGTCACCCATTATGGTAAATTATGGACAATTATGGTAAAAATGCATACCTTGCTTTATACAATTAAGAGTCACAACTTGATAAGGTGTGATCATCCTCATTGGACTTGGGGGACTCAGTTCGGTGGCAGTAGTTTCCACTATCATTTCTGCCTTGAAAAGAATAGCCCATCTCAGAACTATTCAAGCATGGAAGGGTTCCACTCATGAATGTATTTTCTAGATTTAGCAAGGATTGTCTTTTGCAGTCTCCGTGGGACATACTTAGCAAATTTTATATGATAAATCCACTCAACTAGACATTCCAGTCTACTCCAGCATTTGGATATCTTCATCTACAGCAAACTGAAGAAGTTCTGGTATTTCTCCTTCATGTAGTACAGTGCAGAATTGGTTCCAAAACAAGCAAAATATTAATGGTACTCTCAGCCAGTTAGTCAAGCTATTGGATACTCAAATTTGTTGAACATTGATATGATATTGAGATGAATACTAATGTGTAATATCTATTTTGGAAGTCTAAATTCAGCCTGATCTAACATATTCTCAAACTTGATTTAATACGTTTAGAATAGATTTCAACCCATGTTCCCTAGATTTCTGTCTATATACATTTGCAAAATCATGGTAATCCTTTTGTATATCAGACTTTCTCATGGGTCACACTTTGTACATCTGGCCTTGTTGGAATTTAAGTCCAATTATAGATTTAGAAGTAATGAGTTGTGGGTAGTTAGGACTGGAGGAAGATCAGAAGTCTCTTGAACAAAAATAGTACCAAAAGGGAGGCCACAAAAGTTTTTTCAGACAAAAGTAGACCACCTCCTCAGATAGGGAGAAAATAGTGTTTTAAATGGCAAAGGCAACCCAGCAAAATTTTAGGGATTTAAAGTCCCTGGCCTATTGCAATATAAAAGCATATTCCATCACAATTTTCAAGGCTCCATTACTTCCTAAATATTGGCTTTTTTGTCCCTATCTAACATGGATGCTTTCTCCTTCAGTTTACAATTACATGTTCCACACACCTTTTGAGCTCTTACTGGCAGCATCCTGGAAGTCCATATTTTTATTAGCAATTTGTTCAAGAGTCTATATCACATTCCTCAAAATTATTCTGGCCTCTGCCCACTGCCTGATTCCAAAGCCTCTCTCATATGTTTAGGCATTTGTTACAGGAATGCCTCACTTCTAGGTAACACAATCTCTATTATTTTTTTTTAATACAAGTTTATTTATTAGAGAGAGACATAAGTTACATGAGCAGGGAAGGGGCAGAGACAGAGGGAGAAAGAGAAACTCAAGTAGGCTTTACGCCATCAGCACAGAGCTCAACAACGTGCTCAAACTCATGAACCATGAGATCTTGAACCAAGATGAAATCAAGAGTTGCATGCTAAACTGACTGAGTCACTCAGGTGCCCCTTTTAATTTTCTTTTATTCTCCCCCCCCCAAAAAAAAAATTGACACACAAGTAGTAGCTTAAAGCCACACAGGTTTGTTATGTCAAGGTTTCTCTCAATCAGGAGTCTGGACATAGACTAACTGGTTTCTCTGCTCAGGGTCTCACTAGGCTGAAATAAGTTTTCTATTGGGCCTCCTTTCCTATCTGTAACTCTGGGTCCTTGTCTATGCTTATTTGGACTGCTGGCAAAGCCAAATTCTCTTTGGTTGTAGGACTGAGCTCCTGCTTTCTTTCCTATTGACACCAGTGGCTATCCTTAGCTACTAGAGACTATTAGCAGTTTTTTGCCCTGGGATTCTTACCACCACATTGCAGCTTACTCCTTCAAGGTCAGCAGACAAATTGTTTACTTCTCCTTATTTTAAGAATTCAGCAAATTTGGGATGCCTGGGTATCCAGGCACTTACTCAGGAAAGTGTCTGATCCTTGATTTCAACTCAGGTCCTGAACTTGTAGTTTGTGAGTTTAAGCCCCGCATGGGATTCCAGGCTCACAGTGTGGAGCCTGCATGGGATTCTCTCTCTCTCTTTCTTTCTCTCTCTCTCTCTCTCCTCACCACCCTCTCATTCAAAAAGTAAATAATTAAAATAAATTTAAAAAGGACTCAGCAAATTATGTCAAGCCCACATAGTATAAACTCCTTTTGATTAAAGCCCAACTGGTTAGTAAATTAATCATGAGGATGACATCCTATTATATTCACAACTTCTGCATTCATACAAAGGGGTGAGATTATACAAATCATGAACACCAAAGGGCAGAAATCTTTTAAACTATCTTAGAATTTTGCCTATGACAACTAGTGAAATCCAGAAATATATTAAAAAAACACACACACACATACACAACAGTATACTCCTTATTTTCAGGAAACTGTTCTATGACAGCAACTTATTAAACCTCCAAAGTTTTGTCTCCTATAGATACTTAATACAAGTGTCTACAGGTGATAATTGAAATAACTGCTTTGCCACTTCATGCCATAGTCTACCGATGACCATTTTACTACTGGAAACAGTGTCATTAATGTTTTTAAATATAATCAGGTAGAGAACCACATCCAGGTAACCCAGGCCCAATTCAAAGAACCCACCATTAAGGTTCTGTTCCTATAAAATCTTTTAGTCTACTTACTTTCTAAAACTTAGGGTCTATTTAGAGAGAAGTAAAACCACCATGAATTAAATAGTATATTGGATTTATCACAGTTTTTAGGTCTTAAACAGTTTGGGAGCTAGTTGCCATTCTTTATCCTGGCCCAAGATCAGAGAAGATGAAGGAGTAGATCAGATCAGAACTAGAGAAGCTGCAGTACTAGCTGGGGACCAACCACATTAGACTAATGCCGACAAGATGACCAAACATGTAAGCGACATGTACAAGCTAACATGGTGACTGGCATCCTCCTTGAATTTTCATAATAGAAAAACATGGCTCCTATTTCATTCCTGCTTTCACACCATCTCAGAAATTTAGCCCGTCATCAAAACTAACATGGGGCCATATAGTGAAATAATTCTGAGCAAAGTAGTTGTAGCCTAAGTTGATTCAGTAATAAATACAACAGTTTACAAAATTATAGCTACCTGAGATTCAAATGAAATAGTATGCAAACATTTTTTTAAAACTTTACAGTCTGTCAGGTAAGTAAATATTTACAGCATTTTTATAACAGAAATGTGAAATCATAGGCATTTGGACACTATTTTACCTACTACACTTCTCAGAGAAAAAGTATATTTGTATAATGCATACTTTTGCAGTTCATCTTACTAATATAGAGCCAATTTTTACATTGCAGTATTTCATGATTCTGTTTTTTTTAAAAAATTATTTGCTTAGGCAGTTAAATTTTGACCTGACATTTCAAAATCTCTGACACATACTACAAAGTTATAGAAAGTCATTACAGAGATAATTAACATCCTGGTTCATCTCTTCTATAGTAGTATCTGGTCCTTTGTTACAGGCTATAATTTACCTATCCTGCAACACAATTTACAGGTTTCTCAGAACAGTAGTACTCTAAAATAATAGGTGCTTATAATACTTTACGGATATAATCTGAACTTCAGAAATTTTACTTGTTGCTTTGCTTCTTTAGAGTATTTCCTTTTTGGTTGACATATCTTACTTTAAAAACAAAACAAAACGTGTTTCACATTTCTCTTTTGTGGGGACTGTTACCCCTTCTTTTAGATTCTACATGCTTCTAGTTTCTCCCAACCACACCTGGGCCTAAAGCAATGACTCAAAATATACCAAGAACTTAATAAATGTTTCCTTGACTTGAGCATTCTCAGCAATGTTTTTATATTTGCCACAAACTATGTAGCTTCCAGCCTGAGAGTTTATATACATTTGAGAAAAAAATTATTGACTTTAAAATAACCTCACCCTTCACAAATCATTTAAATAATGAGGTTTCTTAAAGACTATTAATCAAACTACATAGAGAAGAGTCATAAATATTGATGAATTGTTTAATACTGTTGTTGTTAATGACTACACTGCTCATTTTATATAAAAATTCAATCTTTTTTTCCCCTACATATCATTTGGTAAAGCTCTTTACTGACTGAACAGAATGTGAATGATTATCAATTCTTTTCTTGCTTTGATGTACAGTCTGTGCCTGAAGGAAGATAAACTAAAGCATACATATATCCTCAAAGTTGTGATGCTTGTTCAGAAATGATATGAATTTGAAAGATTATGCAGATAGCATCATTCAAATAGCTTGGCTTCCTATTTCTTGATTTTTTATTTTTTTTTGCATTAGTAAGTCTTTGTAAATTCTATAAACTCTCAAATTGTCCACAATTATTTACCAGCTATGCATGAATACCCATGTACCCAGGCTGAATACTGTAATTATCAGGACTGATTTTTATTGTGGAGTTATAACCACTTCATCTCTTTCAAATGGGAATCAGACTTATAAGAATGTTATGTACTTTGTAAATGGTAATTAGGAAAATATGTAAAAAAAAAAAAGAATGACTTTAAAGGGGAGGCTGTAATGGTTTTCTGGCTTAACAAATTAGAAGGGTGGTTGGTTACAACTGAATATTTATTGAAGATGTCCTTTTAAAAAATCAAATATTTTAACAGTCTTCATTGCTTCCTAAGTCAAAATTGGATCATTCAACTTGTAAAAGTCAAGGCTTTAACCTCTTCCCATCTTAGACTTAAGTATTTTCATATGAGATATATAGATATAGATTTAAATCTCTGCCTGAAAAGTAAAAGATGCAAATGAGCACAGGGTAGCTAAATTAACATGGAGCAGAAGCTGTATAAGAAGATTTGAGAAGTAGGCATAAGGCAAAAAGGTTTTGGAAAGAAAGTGCTAATTCAAGTACAAAGATTCTATGCTTTCTTCTTTCTAAAATTTTGTACCTCATCTCACCATGCTTATCAAGGTTGCCTCATGTCTGATAATTATGGTTTGCTTCTGATATTATAATATTTCTCCAGAAAGTAAATAGTTTTACTCTTGGCATAAATAAAGTTATACTACCTTGAAGATTACAATTTGTTGGATTATCTTCCTAGAGGAAAGATATTATGTATCAAAAATCAGTCAGTACAAGACAATTAAGTATTAAACACCAATTCATCTACCATATACATAAATTTGACTTTCAAGGAATTCTAATTGAAGTTACTTTCCCTGGTTAAATGCCCAAATTATAGATGCTTTCCCAGAGTAGATATGTCTGTTGTTGGACTAGGTCACTTTGAGATTCTTAAAACAAAATAAAAAAACAGGTTATAAGTGCATGGAATATAAAGAAACAAACAAAAAACTATTTTAAGCAGGGTCTGACTTACAGAAATTTTCAAAAGAAAGTGATATCTTGATTTTTTCTTGTAGTAATATTTCCCTGATTCCTTGAGTAAATTTTTATCCTCAACATGAAAGATCTTATGGGGATTATCCAAATATAAACTCATTTTAATGAAAGGTGATTTTACTACTGAGGAAGAGACATTTCCCCAATTCAACTAAGCAACTTAGACATACTTAGTTCTATCATGGGTTTTATCTTTTAAAAAGATATTTAGGGGCACCTGGGTGGCTCAATTGGTTAAGCGTTGACTCTTGGTTTCAGTTCAGGTCATGATTTCAGGGTTAGTGAGTTCAAGACCTGGGGTAGGACTCCATACTAACAAGATTCTCTCTCCCTCTCTCTACCACTCCCCTGCTCTCTTACTCTCTCCCTCTCTCTTAAAATAAATAAATAATGTTTAAAAAATTAAAAAGAAGCTTAGTCAATATCTTTCAATGTATCTAATATGTAATTAATAATTTAAATTCTTCCAAATTCTAGAGAATCTAATCACATTTAGGAAGAAATGCAAATTGATCTGTTAGAATAAAAGTTGGAGATGGAGATAGATCATTAAAAAGTCTGATTTTATACGGAAATAGAGCATTACAAAATTCAACCTCAATTTCATGAAGTCTTGGTTTGGGTGATAGCTATTTCAGTTAGGTTTAATGAAATAAAATGGAGGTAGCATTCTACATAAAGTAGAACATCAACTATACTTTATTATTTTTTTCTTAAATAGTTTATTGACAAGTTGGTTTCCATATAACACCCAGTGCTCATCCCAACAAGTGCTCTCCTCTGTACCCATCACCCCCCTTCCCCTATCCCCCACTCCTACCAGTCCTCAGTTTGTTCTCAGCATTAGAGAGTCTCTCATGGTTTGCCGAACATCAATTATACTTTAAATATATAGTGTTGATTTATGTATAATATGAAATTCAATTTTTATCTTTTCCCTTTTTGGGATGTGTTTTGTTTTTTGTTTTGTTTTGTTTCTGAATGGTTAAGAAGACAATAGTTATTTGTTTGGCTTTGCCACATATACACATAACCAGCATATTTTTCTTCCTCTGGTTTCCTATCCCAGTTTCAAGTGTTCAAATTTGTGATGACTCTGACAGAGGAGTTGGTGACCCGTGTGCATCAGACTTCATCCTCTGTACTGCTGCCTCTGGGCTGTGGAGTCCCAGCAAACACCTCATGAAGGGCTGCCTGCCTTCTTTGGATTGCTTCTTCACAAAGGAGCAAGTGTGTTTCTTCCCTTGTCATTTACCTTTTCCACTGTATCCTTTCAGTAATCTCTCTTCTTAACAGCTTTACTTCCTTCATCATTATTTTCTTTTTAATTTTACTGTATTTTTAATTGTCTCATCTTGAATGAGCTTCAAATGTCTAAAATTAGAATTCTTCAGAATCCTAAGAAGACTTAAGGAGACATTAAATATGGAACATTTACATGGTTTACTAAAAGTCTTATAATACTCAAATTCAAAATTCCTTACCATTGGGATATTTTACCCAAGGAATTATTGGGATTACATACATCACACTACCTTTCAACTAGAAATTTATCAAGGAAAACCCGCTTTATAGTATGACCTTTGGCCTTTATAATTCAGATTGAAAGAATCCTTGCTCACTTTGCCACTGAGCTCATTAACATCCTCTATCTTCACAAGGTAAATTTAATGGATTGCCTGGCATATTGAAAAATACTTCTGTGTTTCCTCAAAGTCACTGAATTAGAATTTCTGAATATTCATTAGCTATATATGTAAGAGCAGTCTAAAGTCAATGAATTTCTGTTATACCCTTTATAAAACTAACCTTAAAATTGCATATGCAAATGTTATGTTCAGATTGTTGTAATAAAAATAGACATGTGTAAATTTAAAAAAAAAACCTCATTATTTTTTAATTTCTCAAAGTTACTAAGTTCATTAATGGTTGTTTACTGGGTTAAGACATTGAATCAGAAAATGGTCCTCTGGGGTTGCCTGGGTGGCTCAGTCAGTTAAACATCCGACTTCAGCTCAGGTCATGATCTCACGGTTCATGGGATGGAGCCTCAGGTTGGGCTCTGTGCTGACAGGTCAGAACCTGGAGCCTGCTTGGTTTTCTGTGTCTCCCTCTCTCTCTGACTCTCCCCTGCTCATGCTGCCTCTCTCTCTCTCAGAAATAAATAAAACATTTTAAAAAAATAAGAAAAGAATATGGTCCTCTATCTTTCTCTGAATATTCAAGTTAAAAAAATTAATGTTTCTTATTTATTTCTGAGAGAGAGACAGCGTGAGCAGGGGAGGGTCAGAGAAAGAGGGAGACACAGAATCTGAATCAAGCTCCAGGCTCTGATCTAGCTGTCAGCACAGAGCTCAACGTGGGGCTCGAACCCATGAACCGTGAGATCATCACCTGAGCCGAGGTCAGACACTTAACTGACTGAGCCACCCAGGTGCTCCTGAATATTCCAGTTTAGAAATGCCTTATTTGAAATGCAAGAAATTTCCAGTAAGTTTCCAGGCTGCAGAGATACATTATTTATGTTAACAAACTGGAAAGAGTTCATTTGCTTTAATATTTATAAGGGAGATCAATGAGACATACAATGCAGTATTACTAAGCTCTAAAACCACTACAAAACACAGATTCAATTAATGTAATGTTAACCAAAGAATACAGGCAGCGATTGATAAATAAATAATTATAATAAATGTCCAGAATTTTAAGACTCTTTGGACTACTCTACTGAAGCCAGCCATTAAGCAATGTATTCTGCTACCTAAATCCATTAAAAATGTAATTTTAAGGAAAATTACATCCAGTCTTGCTCAGAGCAGATTACATATTTTAAAGCTATATTGGTTTTTGAGCCTTTGAAGATAATAAGGAGGTTCATTAAGCTATTACATTTGAGTTACTTGAAATATTGAATAACCTCAGAGTGATCTGATTCAGAAAGGTTTAATTGGCATGAGCTATAACATGCTTTTTAAATAAAATATTTTGTAAGGTATTCATAAAAACAATTACAAAAGCATGTTTACAATAGATAAATAAAAGTGAAAAATTGCATTGGTAAACAATTTGAGAATAAAAATATTTGTAATAAAATATCTGAATCAAATGAATTTAAAGACTAGTGTATTTAGAAATACAAAAAACACAATATATTTCATTCATGTAAAACTTTAATATGAGCCAGAGAAAATAATTTTGTTATTTTCCCTTCTGTACAAGATGTGATTTAGGAATATATTAAACATTAATCAGCAATTAATAAGAATCTTGAAAAAAAATCCAAAGGAAGTGAAAGTACTTTCTGCTAAGATATTTATTTTAAAAATGATATAGGAATAACACTATAATCAATATTACTCAAATTTGCATGTAGTGACTTGCAAAACAGGAAGCCTGCAATCTAGCTATTCATTTCAAATGCCCTTCAGCTATCTAATCAGGCACAAGAGGTGCCAATCAGCATCACTTCACAATTGACATACATTTTAGTTTCATTTATTTAAAAAACTGTATTAAAACATCACATATTAATCAGTTCGTATATTAAAGTGCATGTACCAGTCAACTCAAGGGATTTTTAATCTTTATCAAATACTTTGATCTTGATCATATTGAAATTCCTTCCAGCAGTTTATGAAATGTTCATGAATTCTTGGATGAAGCCTAACATAAGTTTTTTAAGTTAACTTATATTTGGGAATTCAGTGTACAGTTGATATAAATAGGTTTTTGCAAAAAAAAAAAACTATTCTAATTTTTTAATTACCACTTAAAATGTTAAGTATAATAATTAAGTATACTATTCAGATGAGAGTCACCACATTTTAAAAATTCAGTAATAAATGCTGTACATACCCTTCCATATTGATTGGATTCTTGCAGGTTCTTTCTTTCCTTGAAACTATGAACTTGTAGGATAGGGTATTCATGGTTTCTTTTGACTATAAAATTGTGTCATGTTAGAAATTAAGTTTTCTGTTACTNTTTTTTTTTTTTTTTAATTTACTGTTTCAAAATCATTCCAAGTGGCAAAATTATTTTCATTGGTTTACTGACTTAGAAAAGCTCAATTGATAGTTAGCTCAAATCATGAAGCAAATTGCTTTTGATTTTTCAGATGTTGAATAATTCAACATATTTTCTTAGTAAAAGGAACACTGATAGAAATAAACTAAGCAGCTATGCACCAGAGACAGTTTTAAACACACAGTCTCCAAAAATGAAGACATTTGTATGCCTATGATAGCACTGATTAAGTGGCTCATCTCTGTTCCAATTGGGGTACATAAAATGAATATAAATGCTGTTAACGTATGAAAATTCACTTGTGCTGGTAATGATTGAGAAAGAAAGAAAAACACAGGGTACTTAAAATAAAAAAAAAAAAAAAAAATTCACTGAGGAAGATTTGTTTCTATCTTCAATCAATTATTCTCTTAACCAGCCATTCTTACATTCTATAAGGCTGTGTACTTGACACATCTATTATCTTAATATTAGATGTGGGGGAGACTCTATATTCAAAACTTACATGTTGCAGTATAAAACAATAATATTTACTATTTATTTGTTGTGGATTTTGATCTGTGTCATGGTTTCACAACAATATGACTAACAATGCTTTGGTGTGGGGGAAAGTGCACTATAATTCTTGCAATTACTATCATGAGAAAAAAGGGCAAGAGGTAACACATTTGCTAAAATAAAGAAGTGTAGGAAAACTGTTTTATTTTTTATTTTTTGGTTCTTTGAAAATTGATTTGAGGTCTACTGTAACTAGAATAATTTATAGATTTTGAAGTTTGATCAAGTCAGAAGGAAAAAAGTAATCGTCAATCTGAAGCTAGCAAGTAAGAATTCCCAGTCAATAAAAATTAGAAGAAAAACACAACCATAATAAAACCAAAAACAAGAGATAAAATTCTGAAAATAATGGAATACATAACAATTACTAGGACACAGGGGTGTCTGTGTGGCTCAGTTGGTTAAGTGTCCCATTCTTGATTTGGGCTTAGGTCATGATCTCACAGTCATGAGATTGAGCCTCAAGTTGGGCTCTGTGCTGAGCATGGAGCCTGCTTGGGTTTTCTCTCTCCCTCTCTCTGTACCTTGTTTGTTCCTGCTCTTGCTCTCTCTCTCTCAAAATAAATTTGAAAAATAAAACAAAAAATCTAGGACACAATTTAATTCACACAGTACAAGAAACTTAGGGGGTACACAAATGTTTTCTTACTTTAAGCAACCAGCTTAAAATAAGAGCAATAATGTCACTTACCAGACATAGCTCCTCTTAGCAATGAAATACCTTGATGTATTTCTCAGGTTGATGTTCTTATATAAGACAACATTTATTTAAAATTACAGAGATGCAAACAAATAACGTGTTGGTCTAACTCATTCAATTATTGTGCAGTCTATTTTTAAAGTGGATATAGGATCTATTCACAAACATGTGCGCATACATATCACTATGTAGAAAATCGGGAGTCATCATAATGATAATCTTGTATGATTAAGAAGTCAGTTGATAATGTCAGCTGATGATAATAAAATTTATTCAGAAAGATTTCCCATGAGTCATAGGACAGAGCTCTGGAGATAAATTGTTTATCTCAGCCTTCTGTACAATGTAAAACTGATTGATATAATGAAATTTGTCCCCAGTGTAAGCTACTTCTATAGACAAACTCTATCACATGGTTGGCTATCTGAAGTGAAATATAATCAATTTCTTCAGTTCAAAAAATAGAATGACAGCATTTTCATCTTCTTGTTTGGACTTAGAAACCATACATGTCTCATTTGCTAGAGGACATGATGTTAAGCTAACTGCTTTTGAGTCCCCGTCAAAAGCTCCGTTTTCAAGATTATGTTGGGTAGTCAGTGGATCATGGTAAAAATTCATTGTTGTAGGTTTTAAGCTATTTTCTTTATATTTTGAATTTGATTACCAAGGACATACCTGTTTTCTAGTGAAAGTTTAAAATTCCTCTACAAAACAAATCCAACCTATTGCAGCACATTTAAAATAGAAATATCTTCACTGTCTCCCTAAAGCGAGCTGGTGAATCCTGGTCCTGTGCTCCCCCACAGCTTTGGCAGATGCTTTCAGTCCACAACAGAGGACACCTATTGATCATGTGGCTCTGGCGGTCAGGTCAGGGGTGCATTTCTGGGTCCCAAGGGACTGGAAGAGAGAGACAGTTCTTGGCAGGCTACCACTCCCAGAGCCCTGAATCACCTGCAGACTGAAACATATACCTAATTTTTCTGGGGGGGGGTGGGAAGCCCATTTCCTGTTTGGAGCTTTGGAACACATCTTGAGGAAATGGAAGTGTTCTCAGAGAACATAGATGACGGTTGTCATCTTTGTCTTCCTTGGTCTCACTTTTGCTCACAGGTGTCTTCAGAAAGGAACTTATCTGAAGCCCAGTCATATCTGATAAGGGGCTAATATCCCAAATACATAAAGAACTCATATAAGTCACCAGCAAAATACAAACAATCCAAATGAAATGTGAGCAGAGAATCTGAAAGATAGTTTTTCAAAGAAGACATACAGATGGCCAACAGGCATGTGAAAAGGTGCTCAACATCACTAATCATTAGGGAAATGCAAATCAAAATCACAATGAGATATCACCTCACAGCTGTTAAAATGGCTATTATCAAAAAGGGAAGAATGAACAAGTATGGGCAAGGATGGGGAGAAAATGGAAAGCTCATCCACTGTTAGTGGAATATCAATTGTTACAGTCACTATGGAAAACAATATGGAGCTTCCTGAAAAACATTAACAATAGAACTGTCATATGCTCTAACAATTCCACTTCGGAGTATTTATCCAAAGAAAACAAAAACACTAATTTGAAAAGATATATGCACCCTTATGCTCATTACCACATTATTTATAATATCCAAGACACAGAAACGACCTAAGTGTCCTCTGATAGATGAAGGGATAAAGAAGAAGTGGTAAATATATACAGTGGAATACTACCTACCAGCCACAAAAAGAATTAAATCTTGCCATTTGTGAAAATAGATGGACCTTGAGGGTATTATGCTTAGGAAATATGTCAGGCAGAGAAAGACAAGTACCAATGATTTCACTTATATGTGGACTCTAAAAACAAAATAAACAAATACAATAAAATCAAAACCGAATTCAAAGATGCAGAGAACAGAGTGGTGGTTGCTGGGGCTGGGGTGGGGGATTTGGGGTGATTTTGCAACATGAGTCAAGGGGATTAAGAGGTAAAGACTTTCGACTATAAAATAAAACAGGCATGGGGATGTAATGTACTGCCTGGAGACTATAGTCAATAATATTACATCGCATATTTAAAAACTATCTAAGAGAATAAATCCTAAAAGTGCTTCCCACAAGAAAAACTTTTTCATAACTTTGATGATAGATGGTAACTAGACTTATTGGTGATGATTTTGCAGTATATACAAATATTGAATCATGTTGGCATGCCTGGGTGGCTCAGTCAGTTAAGCATCTGACTTTGCTTCAGGTCATGATCTTATAGTTGATGGGTTCTACCCCTGGGTCAGGCTCTGTGCTGACAGATCAGAGCCTGGAGCTTGTTTCAGATTCTGTGTCTCCCTCTCTCTCTCTCTCTGCCCCTTTCCTGCTCTCTCTCTCTCAAAAATAAATAAACATTAAAAAAATAATTAAAAATTATTGAATCATGTTGTACACCTAAAACTATTACATCTCAACTTTACCTCAATTAAAAAAATAGCTTTAGCTTCCCTCTTAAAGATGCAGTCTATTGTCAGATATAATGACCCTGAGAAAAGGATCCATATGATATATTCCTTTTAATACTAGTATTAGTCCAATTTTTTGTCTAAAAAGTCTTACAGGATTAACTGTAAGAAACTAACAACAATTTTTCTATTTATTTTCTTCCTTATGGATGACTCCATTAAATCTCCAAGTTAAATATAATATTCAGATGCACTAACAAGATTATCTTCAGTTGCTGCTTCTACAACTATCCTGACTTTCTTTCATTTGTTTTTCTGTAAATCGAACTTCCCAAATATACAAAGATATAAAGATACAGAGCTATACATAAATACAGATAGGAAGACACTATTTTAATGACTAGGTAAACACATAATATAATGAACAGTCTGAGTTATTGTGCTCTTCCAAAAATAATTAATGAAACATAAAAATTTCCCCATAGAACTCAGAATATGTTGCCTCAGCATCTTAGCAATTCAAAAAAGATATTACAAAGAGGTCATTTTCAAGCTGTATTCTGAAAGCACTTAGGGCATTTTAAAATAAATTGTAGTCCAATATTGCTGACATTCAGGATGAAAGGGGAATGGGGAGAATTTAAAGTGAGGGAGATAAGGGATAATCAGTCATGGACCACTGCTTGAAAAGCTTTCTATGGGAAGATACAGGGCAAACTGCTGCCCCCAAGACTGGAGAAACAGACAGGAGAACCCGGGGGTTTCGACTTACCAGAGCAGACTGAGAAGTGGAAACCACTGCAGGAACCAGCATGGGAGAAAACCACAGCTGTAAGTAGAGCAGGGCAGTGAGGACAGCTCAGAGTTGAAAACTTCAGGGGGTCTTATCGGAAGTAGACTCCCACAACACTGTGAGATTTACCTCCAGGAGCTCAACCAGATAGATTCCCAGAGTGAGTCTCAGAGAAAAGAACCCCTGCTTCCTAGAGAGAAAAGGAACCGTTTTAAATATGAAAGAGCTCCCTGTAGTTAACAAGGTCTGCCCTCAGGAGAAACTAGTTAACCAGAGCCTGACCTGTTTGGTATTATCAGAGCCTAACTGACCTGGGCAGCAGGAGGTATGAGGTAATTTATAAATATTAAGCTCTTCTAAAAAATGTAGTCTTTATAATGAAAACAACAACAACCTGCATGTCACATTAAAAAATGTGCATTTTATTCTATAGATTAGTATGTAGAAGATAGTGTTTTCTCAGGAGCACCTCGGTGGCTCAGTTGGTAAGTGTCCGATCTCATGGTTTGTGAGTTTGAGCTCTTTATTAGGCTCTGCACTGAGAGTGTGGACCCTGCCTGGAATTCTCTCTCTGCCCCTTCCCCACTCTCTTTCTCTCTCTTTCAAAATAAATAAATAAACTTTAAAAAATAGAAGATAATACATTTTCCGAATACAAAAATATACTTCGAGAAAGTCAAGCAATACAAAAGTTATGTATTAATGAAAACTTTTGGATCCTACTTCCTACAAAATGGCAGATTAGGAAGTCTGAAAACCTTCTTTAGAAATAAAGGTTTTGATGGGGAATATAATAAACATAAGTAAAATCAAGTTGTATTCACAGGTATTTTCGGTAAATCGCAAGGTGAAAAGGAGTATGGATGATTCCACAGTCAAAAGCCAGTGCTAGAGCCCAGGGTATGTTAATTGCATGGTGATATGGAGAATAAGGAGCTTTGTATGTGAAAACCTGGCCAGAATTCAGGAGGCAAGGCACTAGACCTGCACAGCACATGCACTTGGAAATATGTACTCCGGTTAAAGCTAGGATTTCATGGAGAACATGGGTCAGGCAAAGAAAATCAACTGCAAGCAAAAAAAAAAAAAAAAGGAACTAAATATACTGACGATGAAATAAGACTTCCCTAATGTTTAGCAGCAGCACAACAATTATTCATGCAAAAAGTCATTCTGGGTAGATAGCAAGTGGTGTCTTGCAAAAGTAAAGCAAAACCTTTGAAGAAAAACATCCTTTGCTCAGGTCCTTCAGTAATTTATATATGAGTCAAAAAACACCCAAACAAGAAACTGTTGTAAAAGAACTGCAAAGAAAAGTCACTTGAGTTAAAAAAATTAAATACTGATTCATATCGCAAAGAATTTTGACACTGAAATTATGTTATATAATTGCCATGTTTCAAGCATTTATAGAAATAAAGGAGCATTGAAAATGATCAGCAATGATGAGGCTGATCTCCAAAAGACCCACACATGAGAGGTTCACAGGGAAGACATGCAGTGGTGCTTGGAATGGTGGGCACCACTATCCCACACAGATGTTCACAATGAAAATATGTTCACAAGGAAATGTGAATGTTCACATGAAAATGATGAAAATGTACATGGTGTAAGGTTGGGAACCAATGTCGATCATACCCAACCAATCTGTGCTCCCAGAGTTAAAAAAAAAAATTGAAATTTACATTCCTATGTAATATGACTACAATTTTGAAAAATAGAAAGTACAGAAATTTTATAAACCAGGTTCAATAAAGCTTCCTTTGCTAATGGTAGCATTTGGTATAGTTCCCATATTTTCTGATATCAATTTATATATTTCCTATATTAGGACTGATAATTAATTCCATTTTGTAAATGTGTGTGTCATAGGGGCACCTGGGTAGCTCAGTCGGTTAAGTGTCCGACTTTAGCTCAGGTCATGATCTCACAGTTCATGGGTTCGAACCCTGTCGAACCCTGCGTCAGGCTCTGTGCTGACAGCTGGCTCAGAGCCTGGAGCCTGCTTCAGATTCTGTGTCTCCCTCTGTCTCTGTGCCTCCCCTGATCACGCTGCCTCTCTCTCTCAGAAATAAATAAAACATTAAAAAAAATTTTTAATGAAATAAAATTAAAAATAAAAATGTGTGCATCGTATAACAGGAGTATACCTTAAATTACCAAAATATTTTTTGAACATCAAAAGTTGCATTTTATGCATATAGATTTTTCTATATATTAAGATATTGTCTCTTGATGGGTGCAGATACCCATATAATGAAGAATATTATCACTGACTTAGATAATAAAAATATTTTTCTTCCTTAGAATACATTGCAAAATTTTTGAGGCTCCCCAAATTTGTTATGCATCACTAAAATATGTAAAACACTGTTTCTTCATAATCCTGCTCAGACAAAACATGGTTTTCTTTTGGTCTTGTTTTGTTTTGTTTTCTAATTTGATCAGAAGCAAATTTCATGGGATTAGGAATTTAATTAATATTTCTTTAGAAGAATTGAATTTTTTATGCCACCATAATTAATTGGCTAATCATGCTCATTGCTTAGAAAAACATTTTAAAAACAACAATTTCCATAAAACTAATGGAATGTTGAAATAAAAATCATCCAATCATCCAGACACTGGCAAACTGCCCAACCAATGACACTGCATTCTGTATTATTTGTCTTTTCCTCCCCTGCTAAATGGAAAAGACATTTTGCTTTTTCTATATTAGTTATATACTTATCATCACTCCCACCAACACATACATACACTTCTGTCCCCCGGTCCAGTGATTTGCATTCAATCGATGTTTGTTAAACACAGTCTGCCAAATGAAAATATGAACTAATAAACCTCTCATGCAATGA
This sequence comes from Crocuta crocuta, assembly GCF_008692635.1. NCBI lineage: Eukaryota > Metazoa > Chordata > Mammalia > Carnivora > Hyaenidae > Crocuta > Crocuta crocuta. The sequence continues at coordinate 762,129 of NW_027551564.1, read as the reverse complement.
TTGCCCAAAGCACACTGTTGTGAAATATAAGTATCTCTGATACTTGGTAAGGTGAATTTCAGACTGTTGTTTGAAATATAAAAAATGATCTTCAATTAATATATGTTTTTTCTCAGTTTCTTGGTTTTAATGAAGCATGGAAAGACAGACGCTAAGTTTCTATAGATCTTACTGAATCTTTCAGTATAGAGCTCCTAAAAAGCAAGCTTTCTAAAATCATGTTCCTTAATATGCCCCTTGAAGTGTGAATTAAACACATAATCGGTCTATCTAGATAACAGTCACGTTCCATAAGCTATATTTTCCAGGTTTTTACGTTTACTAAATTCATTTTTCCCTTTCAGACAGGATAAGTGTAAAAACAAAGATTATGAGAATACCTTTAATAGCAACCCCATATTAATGCAAAATCATCATCCTCTCAGGCATCATCTCAGATGATGGTTACAAGAAACCAATGAAACAATAAGTAAAAAGCTTTCAGTAACTAGGACACACACACACACACACACACACACGCACACACAGAAAGAGACACAGAGAGAGAGAGATTCTTTTATGTCTTATTGTTCACACTGGGAAATGCATACTTCAAAAGCTAATAGGGTGTTTAGGTCTATTTAATACTAAAAGTTGAATAGCATAATAACCAAAGTCCCAGATCTAGTTGATTCATAATGCTAAACATGGGCTCCAACCTGGGACTTTCTCTCATTTAGCAAAGGCTTTACAGAGATGCCTACACTTAGTCCAAAGAATGATCTGTCCTTTGAGAGACTGAATTAAAAGGATTGAAAGCAATTCTTGGAAGTAAAAGGAAAAGATAACATTCCCTTTACTTGACAGTTATTCTTAGGGCTCCTGGGTGACTCAGTCAGTTAGGTGTTTGACTTGGGTTCAGGTCATGATTTCACAGTTTGTGGGCTTGAGCCATGCATTGGGCCCTGTGCTAACAGCTCAGAGACTGGAGCCTGCTTTGAATTTTGTGTCTTTTCTCTCTGTCCCTCCCTGATCACACTCTGTCTCTCAAAAATAAATGAATGCTAAAAATATTTTAAAAAATTATTCTCGAGTATAGGGACTAATTCTGGCCTTTTCTAGAAGGAATATATATGCATGAGGTGTCCCAAAAAATTAAGTTACTGAATTAAAATTTCAACTTAGTCTTAAAGGAGCCTTAGAGTAGTTAAGTAACACAGGAAGACAGAGAAACTAAGGAAATGTGTTCGGAAATGTGTTCTAAGTAGATGTTTCAGGATGGACGGATGCACAGACTAAACAAAAGAATGGTTTGGGAGCACCTGGGTGGCTCAGTTAGTTAAGTGTCTGACTCTTGATCTCAGCTCGGTTCATGTGGTTTGAGAGTTTGAGCCCCACATTGGACTTTGCTCTGACAATGTGGAGCTTGCTTGGGTTTTCTCTCTCCCTCTTTCTCTGCCCCTCTGCCCCAATCACACTTGCACTCTCTCTCTCTCACAGAATAAATAAACCTATTTTTTTTAAAGGAGAAGAATTTTTTTTCAGGCAAATGTATAGCTAGAGTTTAAGATAACATATATAGGTCAGGCAGAAGGAATGGCAGGAAGTAAAGTTGAAAAAGATTTGATAGAGTAAGTTTGTGAAGGGTCTTGAAAATCACGGTAAAGATTTGAGAATTCACTTATGCTGCAAGATGACCTTGAAGGCTTAGAAAATATTTTTTTTTTCTGAAAGAAAAGTGGGAACAACAGAATGCGGACAGACACTACTTTGTTACTCACTATTATACATGAGATATAATGAAGCTCTACTAGGGACATTATGATAGAGGTGGAGGTGCATTCTAAATCTCTTTCCCTGGATCTGGATGAAAGTTAGCAGAACGAAAGGTTTTGCTTGCAGGAAAATAAAGTAGGAAAATAAAGAATAGAAATATCTTGGGGGCACCTGGCTGGCTCAGTCTGTTAAGCAGTTAAACTCTTAATTCAGGCTCAGGTCATGATCACAAGGTTGGTGAGATTAGGCCCTACATTGGGTTCTTCACTGACAGCAAGAGGTTGCTTGGGATCTCTCTCTCCCTCTCTGCTCTTTTCCTATTTGCATTTTCTCTCTCCCTTTCTCTCAAAATAAATAAATAAAAAGAATAGAAGTATCTAGTAAGAAGTTGGAAAATTGAACACAAGTTAGAGAGAAAGAGAGATAGGACTGAAGATATGAGAGGCATAAAAATAGTAGTTACTATGTATGCATTGCCTTCTGTGAGTCAGATAGTTGTCATGCATTATTTCATGTCTTCAAATCTTCAAAATCTTCAAAGCAGAAAGTTTGCCCTTTTAAAACTGAGACTAGATCTGAAAGGGATTAAGAAATTTGCCCAAAGTCACACAATTAATAAGCTACAAATTTAGTAAGCAGCTTAACCAAGGTTGCATATTTGGAATGTTTCAAACTTATGCTTCTTTTGAATATACTTTGTGTCTGTATTTGACTGATAATTGAAACAGTGGAAGCAGATAGCCATATCTTATTAAAGACAATATCCAAATTATATTCAAGTACAGATACACACCAATATTTTTCCTTATCCACCATAGCTAAGTATCATGGACATCATGTATTTATACATATAGAAACACAGACACACAATCCTATGATTTAGGTTTATGATTTTGGTATGTTTTTATAAAGTTTCTTTTAATTTTCATCTTTTTATTATCACTTAGATCATCCAGATACTTTTGTTGTGGGTAAAATTTAAACCATGATAGTATTGTTTTAGATTGCCTCTAGAAATTAAGCTATTCAAAAGTATTAATAGAAAATTATTTATAAATGAATGTAGTAAAGTCTGATACCAGTTTACCAAAACCTCGTTTTGTTTTCTTCTTCAGCATACAGCTATTCTACATTTCCCAACTTCTTTGATTTAGATAGACCCATATGACTATCTTCTAGACAGTGTTACATGAAATAAGTGATGGGTTCTATTTCAAGACTAATCTTAGTAAGTATGTTCCACCCCAGACTGTCTGTCTTTATTCTACCTGAACTCCTACAATAACAAGGTGCTGGAGGATGAGAGTCAAATGATTTAAAAGACTTGGACTTTTGACTCACACCATAATGGAGAGCTATATACAAATCAGGAAAAGCATACTGGATTATTATACAACTAAGAAAGAAATGTATACTGTATTTGGGCTGTTTATCATGTTGGGTTATTTATTATTATGCCCTAGCTACCCTAAAACATTGACATATAAATAAGTATCATTATTTTATAGGGTTCAGATTTTCATGCTCCTAATTTGTAGTAAAATTAGAAACTTGCAAACAATTTAAAATCTATAATTTTGATTTTAGTCTCAACTGATTGCCAATTTACACATGAAACAGGCATGACTGCCAATTTAGTTCTTAGTGAATATTGTAAGAGTACTTCAATGACTGTTTGTGGTGACAGAGTAAAACTGTCAAAAACCTTTTGCCTCTAATACTCCTATATNGATCCCGCCACTATGCTTATAATTCACACGTTTTTTTTAAATTTCTGTTTTACCATCTACATAGCACATTATAAAAGCAATTTTGCTCATCATCACTAAGCTCTGACAACTAGATGTGGTATTCCAGTTACTCATTTATGAAACTATATAGAAAGAAACATTTACTCTGAGGAAATTGTGAAAGGACAGGAGAAATCTTAATAAGTGGATCTTGGCATAACAAAGAAGTCCTTGAAATACTCAGACTTGAAATAAACTACTGTAATTTTCCCAGGAGCTTTTTGGTCCCAATTAAACTTGTCTGTTGTGAGTGAATTTTAATTAGTATGGATATTCGTACTTGAAAAATTCAGAGTTTGAATTAAACTTCATAAATTTGTGAGACTAAAAGAAAAAAAGAATAATTCAATAAGCTTAGGATTTTAATGGGAGCATTTGAAAATGCTGGCATTCTTTATCTCATAGCTGCTGTGTCATCCCAAAATACTTCTATAAAACTGGTTTGAAGATCCAGACTGAATTAACTAGTTGGTTGAGTCAAATGTTCAAAAATGTTCAAACACTAACCAAAGGCACTGTTTGAGAAATTAATATGTTAGCAGAATTATTTGGTTTTTAAATTTTAAGCAAATGTTCAAGTGGCTCCACAGGGATGCAGACTTGAAGTGTTTTTCAAATTACATTTTTGATTTGCAAACAATTCAAATTTTCGGATTTTTCTGAGAAGCTAATGTCTATTGCACTTCAGTTATGTAAGATTACCAAACTGGAAATGTGAGACAGGTTCAATCGTAACTGTTTTTTTTTTTTTTTTAATCTGTTTGTTGGCTTTAAAAAAAAATATTGAGGTATGACTGGCATACAAAAAAACTCTACATATTTAATGTAAACAACCTGATGAATTTGGAGATATGTATATATCTGTGAATCTGCTTTTTTATTTGTTTTTTACAAGATGCTTTGGAAATGGTAATGGGGCAAAATCACCTTTTATGATCCATGACAACTTTAGGCATGAAACTCTCTGACAGGATATAACTGAGATGCCATTAAGCCAATGTTTTTCAAACTTGCCTGTGCATCACAATCATCTGGAGATCTACATAAAACACTATGTACTAAGTCTCAACCCTGAGTTTCTAATTCAATATTTCCAGGATAGGTACCAAGTATTTGCATTTCTAATAGGTCCCCAGGTGAAGTGCTGCTTCTGGTCCAGAGTTCTGTCTGAAAACCACTGGCTGAAGCATTGAAGCCTACTTATTACCATTGAAACTGTCCTCATATGATGGCAGTAAAAAATTAAATATGTGCTGAAAACCCTATATTTTGTTACAGTTAACCGTTGAACGATGTGAGGATTAGGAGTGTGGACCCTCCACACAGTTAAAATCTGAGTATAGCTTTTGGCTCTCCCAAAACTTAACTGCTAATAGCTTACTGTTGACCAGAGATTTTCTGATAACACAGACACTTGGTTAAAACACATTTTGTTTGTAATATGTATTATATACTATATTTTTACAATAATGTAAACTAGAGAAAATTAGTTGTTATTCAAATCATAAGGAAGAGAAAATACATTTAAGGTACCATAGTGTATTTGTTAAAAATCATCTGTGCATGCAGTAGATTTGAACTGCAGTAGACCCACGCAGTTCAAACCTGTGTTGTTCAAGGGTGAACTGTATATCAAAATTAGGTTCTTTGTTTCTACTAGGCAAAGATTGGGTTTAATTATAAAAAATATATCCTTTCTATATACATTTATACAAAAGTGAAAGATTTTGAAAGGCAGTTTCAAAGGAAAAGGAATTTATATATACATACAGGATATACAAATAAAATAACATATATATGTATACACACATATGTATTTACTGTAATTTTATTGTACATATAAACATTGTAACTTATCTGTATTGATTCCTAATCAGTTTTGTTGTGGTAAAAAAGTACTCTGTAATATTTCAATATTTTCAGTTTCATTGGGATTTGTTGTATGGTCCAGTTTATGAATTATCTTGGTGAATACTTCATGTTCAATTTAAAAATTTCATAAATAATAGTTTTGGTATAGTGTTTTGTACATTGAAATTAAGTGAAAATGATGGATAGTGTCATTCAGATAGTATCTTTCTTTTTTTTTTTAATGTTTATTTCTAGGAGAGAGAGAGAGAGACAGCGTGAGCAGGGGAGGGTCAGAGAGAGAGGGAGTCACAGACTGAAACAGGCTCCAGGCTCTTGAGCTGGCTGTCAGCACCGAGCTTGACGCGGGGCTCGAACACACGAACCGCGAGATCATGACCTAAGCAAAAGTTGGACGCTTAACCAACTAAGCCACCCAGGCACCCCAGATAGTATCTTTCTTAGTTTTTTTGTTTTATTTCAATTTCCCAGGGATGAATGGCAAAATCCAGAGCTGAGTGATAAAAACAACTGCGGGCTTAGCTCTTTTTCTTTGTAGTACTCTCTGATTTTGCTTCATGCATATTGAGGCTCTCTAATTGGGCTCATATACATTTGTGATTTTCATGTCTTCCTGTTCAAATAACTCATTTATCATTATGAAATGTTATTATTTCTACCTTGTGGAGAAACCCATTGTTTCTTAAGTTAAAAAGAGCCACACAAGTCTTCTTTCCTTTACTTTCAACCTATCTATAAGTGTGTGTGTGTGTGTGTGTGTGTGTGTGTGTGTACATAGGCTGTGTTTCTTGTAGTTAGCATATAGTTGTACTCTCTTTTCAATGTCTTTTTAAATGTGATAATTACTTCCCTTTATTGAATTATGTAGTTCATTTGTAATGTAATTAGTGATATGTTTGTCTTTATATACACCGTTTTTCTATTTATTTTCAGATTGTTTTATGTGCTTTTTAAAAACTGTGTTTTCTCTTTTTATTTTCAGCTTAACTTATTTTTTTTTAAGATGGGGAAACATGTGCTATCCCTAACAAAATCACAATGGCATTTTTTCACAGAAATAGAAAAAAATCTTAAAATTATTATAGAACCATTATTATAGAAAGAAGAATGAAGCTGCAGTCATAATACTTCCTGATTTCAAAATGTATTCCAAAGCTATAGTAATCATAATGGTATGGTACCTATAGGCATTCAGATCAATAGAACACAACAGAGATCCCTAAATAAAGTCAACTGATCTTTAACAAAGTTACCAAGAATATACAATAGGGAAATTATAGTGCCTTCAACAAATTGTGTTGAGAAAACTGAATACCTACTTGCAAAACAATGAAATGGGACCTATATATTACATCATACACAAAAATCAACTAAAAAAATGATATAGAACCCAAATAAAGACCTGAAACTATAAAATTCCTGGAAGGAAACATGGGCAAAAAATTCTTCATATTAGTCGTGGCAATGATTTCTTGGACATGAAATCAAATGCATAGGCAAGAAAAGCAAAAATACACAGATGGGACTACCTCAAACTAAAAAGCTTTTGTATAGTAAAAGACAACCAATGGAATGGAAGAAAACATTTTCAAACCATAAATCTGATAAGGGGTTAATATCCAAAATATAGAACCACCTGTAACTCAATAGCTAAAAAACAAATAACCCAATAAAAAATGGGTAAGGCCTTGAATAGACATTTTTTGGAAAGAAAAAATTGTATTTAAACAAATTGTAAACAGGTACATGAAAAGGTGCTCAACATCACTAATCATCAGGAAAATATAAATCAAAATCACAATGATATGTTACCTCATATATGTTAGATAACTATTATCAAAAGACAAAAGATAGCAAGTACTGTCAAGGAGGTGGAGAAAAAAAAACAACTCTTGTATACTGTTGGTAGGAATGTAAACTGGCAGAGCCACTATGGGAGATTTAAAGAAGATTCCTTTAAACATTAAAAATAAAACTACCATTATCAGGGCACCTGGGTGGATTAGTGGGTTAAGCATTCTACTCTTGATTTGGGCTCAGGTCACAAGCTCATGGGATCAAGCATTGTGTCTGGCTCTGAAAGCATCGAGTTGGCTTGGATTCTCTCTCTCCTTCTCCCTCTCCCCATGCACTTGTGCACACCCTCAGTCTCTCTCAGAAATAATCATTTTTTAAAAAATTAAAAATAGAACTACTGTATGATCCAACAACTCAGTTCTCAAGGATATGGTGAAATCTTACCTATTTTTAAAAATATCACTTGCTTCCACCATTGTTAAATTTTTTTCACTATAATCATTTCTATATACTTCAAGCATTTCCTCTAAAGGTTTAATATGCATCATTACATTTTCAATGAATCTGGTAAATTTAAAACCACTACTTCTTCAGTTCTTAGACCTATTCTCTCTCTCTTTTTAAGATTCCTGATACATACTTACTATAGTACTAGAAACTTCCTCATAATCCCTGATATTTTTCTATAACTCATGAAAATTCTACCATTTTATGATTTGTTTTGTATGAAAACATTGTATGAAATGTTTCCATTTGAATAGTTTCTATTGCTAAATTGCTCATGTTGACCGATTTTTTTTTTCTTCAGTATCTGATCTCCTAACAAACACATCCGATAAAATTTTGATTTCATTTCCCTGTATATCTGACTTACAGATTTCTCCACTTGGCTCTTTTTTTTAATCACTTTTATTTTTCCCCTAAGAGTCCTCATCTTTACTTTTTAGTACCATCTGTTACTTTTAAGTCCTTAAATACATTTATGATAGTTTTTTTCAAGTCCTTTGCTATTTCTACCTCTGAGCTGTAGTACCAAGTTCTTTCTTATTTCTAATACCTGGATTTGAACTCTGTTGTCTTTTTTTGTTGTTGTTGTTGTCTTTCTTTAAAAAGTTTATTTTTGTTCTAAAAAGGAGTTAAACTATGGTAGCTTTTCTTTACCAGTTTGAAGCTTCAAATTAGTCTTTGTTTGGGGGGAGGCGGGTTTAGAGAAGTTGTTATCATGTAGTGTGATTATTCGTTTTAACTTGTGACCTGTCTCTTGTCTCAAAAGAATGTTGTGGTATTATTGAAGTCTCTCTTACATGGATCACGATGCCAAAGTCTGGGGCTCCATGTACCCTCTTCTTTTGTAGCTGCTTTCTGTTTGGCTTTGTGAAGTTACACTCTGAAAATGAGGAAAGCACTGCTTGCTCAAAAATCCTTGGGGAACCCCAGTCTCGTACAGTTCCCCACTTCTTTTTTTTTAAATTTTTAACAGTTTTATTTATTATTGAGACAGAGAGAAACAGAGCATGAGTGAGGGAAGGTCAGGAAGAGAGGGAGACACAGAACCTGAAGCAGGCTCCAAGCTCTGAGCTGTCAGCACAGAGCCCGACGCAGGGCTTGAACCCACAAACCGTGAGATCATGACCTGAGTCAAAGTCAGACGCTTAACCAACTGAGCCACCCAGGTGCCCCCAGTTCCCTACTTCTGATGCATTGTCCTGTAAGTGCCACCTGCAACAGTATCCTTGAACTCCACTGTCTGTCTTCTCCTCTCAGTAGGATCTCTGTCCTCTTCTTAGGCTTCAGAACCCTGAGATAAGTTTGAGAAATGATCTCTATGTAGAAATTATCTGTGGGGTAACTGTGGGGCTTATCTCATATGTTTCCGTCTTTTGTTTATTGATTTTTTGCAAACTTGTTATTTTAAATGCAAAATCAGTATTTATTGAATTGATACTTTTATTAAAACTTCAAACATCATAACACGATATTTTGGAATTTTAACACTAAGTAGAAAATAAAAGTATTTGAAGTGGTTTGGGTAGATACACAGAATGCAACAAGATAAAAATAAGTGAGAAACCAGAGGTTCAGAAAATTGGAATAGGAAAAGAAAGTTGAAACATGCTTCATTGATTTCTTTCTGGCTCTATTTATATTTTAGAGTAGTGCTTAAGGTTAATGTGAACTTTCTGTTCATTTGTGGCTTCAGTCTGGGGAAAAATGGGAAATTTACTTAGAAAAGAGACTTCATAGATGTTATTTTATAGGTAACTAAATGTACATGAACACAATATATTTGCTGGCTTGCCATACCTTCAGTATGAAAATTCTCCCTACTTTGTAGCATTGACTACTTCCTTTGATTTTCACCAGTCAAATAAATCAAGTATTAGATTTTCATTCTATTAAATTTACCTTAGATCAGAATGAGGTTTTAATACTTAAGTTGCTCAGTAGTTATTCCTTTCCATCATGAATTATTGATTACTTTTTATTAATGTTAGTCATTGTCTCAGAATACCCTGAACACATGCTGAGAAATGTTTATTAACCTTAGAAGAATTTGTGGCTTCTGAAGAAATTATGTTGCAAAAGTCTCCTAATTGGAAAAAAAGAAAATAAGACCCTATTAGACTCCAATAAAATGATTCTGTTTTACAGTTTGTTTTATTTTTCTTTGTGAAATCAGTATGCATTTTGTCATGGAGTAACCATTTTAACAGTAAAGGATATTGATCAACATATGTTTACTACAATGGAGAAAGCCTACCTATTAAGGCTCAGTTACCCATAAGCAATGCCATAAAATCTTAAAGTAATTTTTTTCCAATAATGTGTGCACTAGAGAGAAAATGGAAGACAGCAACATCGTCACCAATACAGATCTAGCTGTACATTGTGTAGACAGTGGACAATAGGACATTACTTTTTACTTGGACCTATCTGCAATTCAGAGTCCAATTAATTATACTTACATCAATAAGCCCTATTCTGAGTCTAGCCACGATAAGTCATCCAGAAAAAATATGTTTAATATGACATGATTTCAATCAAAATCTTGGAAATAATGTGCATGGTTAAGTAATAAGCCACACTTTGCTAAGTTTCATCTTTAAAATGTTTAAAGAATGCTATGTTGAAGCTTACAAAATTTCAGATTTCATGATAAAGGCTTACTGACATGACATTGGGAAGTAATAAACTATTTACTATATAATATACTCCATTAAGGTTCATTGGAAAATCTAGATCTACACCAATAAAATGGAGCGTTCTAAAGTGATAAAATACCGAAAATAACAGGTTGTATGCAGGCATTTTATGCTAATGAGAAGAATTTTCACTGCAATATACAGATGATTTACCAGACATGTTTTATCAGAAGTAAAATATGTATCTGGTTCTCACACTTTTTAAAATTCTACCATAAACCTAGTGATTAATTCCCTACAGTGGTCAAAATGTTTTGTTCTGACACATATCAAGGTCTTTGCAAATATGATCACATCATTTGGAATCCATTGGGTTCTCTCCACTCTAATATTCCATATATACATACAGAAGTGTGTACAAACAAGTGTTTCAGTCCTCAGAGATTCTCTTAGAGAAATCACCTCCTAATGCCAGTGTTAACTCTAGTCATTTTTTTATGTACTCCTTTACCTCTTTTTCAAACCTTGATCACAATAATTGAACATATTCAATGCTCTCTCTCTCTCCCCCAAACCGAATTGTAATTCCTCTTTGTATCCCAATGTCTACCTGCCTAGCAGAGTGCCTAGCACATAATAGGAACTCCCACACACATATATTGCAAAAAGCCTAGAAATTATAGATTAACTTCCATCTACAAATACTTTACTTTTGTTTCCTTTCGTCTTTGGAGCAGCAAGTTTTACACATTGAAAGCATATCATCATTGCATCCGTTTTGTATTCCACAACCATATATAATAATAATAGCTAACATTTATCAACTGCATGCTCTGTGACAGGCACTGTGTTTAGCGCTTCACATGGATTAACCCATTTGATTATCACACACACAAGAAATTTGTGAAGTAGGAAAATGTATTATACCAATTTTGTAAAAGAAAACCAGAGTTTCAGAGCATTAAGTAACTTGGCCAATGTCAAAAGCTAAATGATTGCACGATAAAATTCCTAAGCTAATCTTTCTGAATCGGTGATCTATTTGTCAACCACTACAGCCCAATTCTACTATTCCTGTCCCTCTCTCCCTCCTTCTCTTCTTATTTTTCTCTTAGTCACTCTCTCTGTTTTTCGCTGTTTCTCATCCCTGACTTGTACTAAACACTGAGTGAATTGAACTACTGATCAAATAGATCTTAAGAATGGGTCTTTTCTTTGAGAATATGAAAATCTTTGAAGCAAAGAACAACACACATGCTTAACAATAGCCATCTGGGAATGATAAACATAAAATAATCAATGTAGCTTCAATCTTCTGTGGATAAAAGCAATGTATAATATTTCAATAGTCTGGAGTTCACTTACTTGCCGACTGCAAACACAGCTGGACACAGGTAATGAGTGGCAAATAATAAAATTTAAAAATGCTCCTGTATACTTGTAAAGATGTCATAAAATCCATGGACTAAAATTCTTATACCTTACCAATATTTCTTCAGCTTGAAAATAAAGAACATGCAATGTTTTATTCATTACACAAATACACATTGCAATTTACTTGTATAACTGGCAAGTTAAAACCTGTCTGATGACACTGGAGCTACTTATACATCTTACTTTCATCTCTATTTTTGTTGTTGACTAGAAAAAATTTCTCCTTTCATATTATGATTAGTTATTAGATTTTTGTTGAATGAATAAAGTCAGTAGTGATATGTGTGGAATCTTCACCAATAAAACATGCTTTGAAACATAAGGCCGTGGGGCGCCTGGGTGGCTTAGTCGGTCCGACTTTCGCTTCGGTCATGATCTCGTGGTTTGTGGGTTCGAGCCCCGCGTCGGGCTCTGTGCCGACTGCCAGCTCACGAGCCTGGAGCCTGTTTCAGTCTGTCTCTGACCCTCCCCTGCTCATGCTGTCTCTCTCTCTCTCTCTCCTAGAAATAAATAAAAACGTTAAAAAAATTAAAAAAAAAATAATGAAACATAAAGGCTTAAAATAGGTTTTTAAAAAATAAATATTTATTTATTTTGAGATATATATATATATATATAGATAGATAGATAGATAGATAGATAGATATAGAGAGAGAGAGACCAGGGGAGGGGAGAGGGGGAGGAAGAGAGAGAATCCCCAGCAAGCTCTACACTGTCAGTGTAGACCCTGATGTGAGGCTCACTCCCATTAACCATGAGATCATGACCTGAGCCAAAATTAATAGTCAGGTGCTTAACCAACTGAGCCCCTCAGGTCCCCCAATAGTTAGATTTTAAAAACCACTCTAGACACAAACTTACATAGGTCAAATTTTCAACAGAACGAGCTTATTTAGAATATTGAGGAGAAATTTATTAAAATGATCACCTGAATTTATTTCTCTTCTTGTCCATAAAATCCATATAGTTATATTTTAATATTTCCATATCATATATCCTTATATGATAAAATATTCATAATAAAATATTTTAATAAAATGTTAAAACATGTCTTTTGAAATATAATTCAACCAGAATTTGATAACATATCAATTGCTTGTCTCTGTAAATAGGAGCCTTTACTATGATCAGATTTTCTGTTTCAGTTAACAAGCTGTCTGCAAATTTCAGAGCTCTGCAGATAAAAGACGGAGAGGTAAATAGAAGTAATACCCGATTCTCAAAAAGTGCAGGATGAGAGTAGCACAGCAATTAGTTATCTAGGAGAACTAATACATGCTATGAAGTTAGCATTTTTGAGTCATAGCAATGGAGTGCTGTCATGAGACTGAGTTCAAAGAACCCCACAGAGAATTTTTCTAAAAGCCATTTATCTCCTCTACAGGTGTTCCTGCCCAGAAATGCCAGACCACAAGAAACCGCAGAAACCGGATCAAACCAGATAGGCCCAAGATAGCTGACAAAATATGCTAAGGTCACGTTATTCCTTCATTATACTATGTTAACAAACTAAAATCTCCTTCCTAAGAGTGCCATGACAGGAAACCCCTGACCAAATAAGGAATAAAAAGGGATGCAGCCTAAATTCTTGGAAATTTCTGCCCCTTCCCCAGAATCTGGCTGACATCAAGCATCTTGTGTTTGTCCCCAGACATATCATCTATGCCTCCTCTACCTCTGGGAGAAGGTGACTTACAGCATGAGTTCCCTTATTCTATCCTCTGGCCATTGAATAAATTACCTGCTTCCATCAAATATAAATGTTTTGTTATTGGCCATTTGGTGAACAGTATTGAGTAGGGAAATAATCTATCAGTTTGGTTACAGTAACTTTGAACTATTTCAAAGTGTAGCCTTCTTAGCTAGTAGTAACTATATTTAGACTTGGCTGCAAATCTGTTTTAGTGAAGCCAGAAAATGGGTGGAAGTGTGGTTTTGGAGGCTGGTGGCACAAACAAAGAGCTTGAGACAGGTGAAGGAAGGCGATGTCTTTGTGTTATTTTTACTAGCAAAATTTTCCCAAGGAAATATTTCAGTATCTGTCTGTTTCCTCAACAGGGAACAGGGAATTAAAATAATGCAAATAATTCTATTACCCCGCAAAATACATTTTACAATAGTTTGAAAAATGTAACCTCTATAGGGACATAAACTACCTTTTTCTTTTTCTTTTAGGGAGGTGATAACCAATGCTGTGGCTGAAACAGCCCTTGTGAATCTTACAGTTCCAAGATAATCTCAGAAATAACTTTGAAAGTTAAGAAAAAATGTTTCTTACCTAAAAGTCTTGGGGCCATACAACGAGGTTATGGAGAAGAGTGAAAGAGAGGGACAGTGTGAGAGGGAGAGGGGGGATGGAGGAGAAAGGGAGAAGGAGACAGAGGGGGAAGAAGAGAGATTGAGAGTAATTGAGAGAGAGAAATTGAGCACATGTGGGCCTGGGTTCTGCTTTTATTGTGCTTAAGATGGGAATAAAGGGTTTCCCCAGGCTGAATCTTAATTGAGAATTTTAAAATGTAAGAGTGAGAATTTAAAGAACAGAAAGAGGGTAAAAAAAAAAAAAAGGACCCCAAATAGTCAGTTGTCTAAGGAGCCTGGGGGTGGAGGGTAGGGAATGACTCTTCATCTAGTTGTGTGACTGACAATTAGTTTATTCAAGACAACCATCTTTGTTCCGACTTCGGCTCAGGTCATGATCTCACGGTTAGTGGGTTCGAGCCCTGCCTCAGGCTCTGTGCTGACAGCTCAGAGCCTGGAACCTTCTTCGGATTCTGTGTCTCCCTCTCTCTCTGCCCCTCCCCTGCTCTGTCTCTGTCAATCTCTTTCTCTCTGAAAAATAAACATAAACATTAAAAAAAAAGACAGACATCTTTGAAGTTTTTGCTTCAGCAATCAATAGTTAAGTCCCCACTTGCATTACAAAAAAAAAGAAAGAAAGAAAGAAAGAAANAACTTTTCTGTACTACTTTTTATATTGAAGACAGTATTTCCAAACTGGCTTTTAACATTTTTTTAAAAATCTTGTCCTCCATAGCATTATAAATTCCCTGATTACATTAAGCTAGGTTGCTATCGTTTTTAAAAAATGGCTTAAGATGATACATTATAGATAGTCAACACATATTTTTAATAATGAAGACATTTTTAACAATAAGCAGATTTGTTAATATTAGTGAAGTAATGAGGTGGGTTTTTTGCTTTTGTTTTTACTGTCTTCTAATAGACTGTTTGATGCTATATGATATTTTCTCTTGGTGTGTAAAAGGGCATTTGTCTTAGTGACAGTTTTGTTGCGTCTTTGTAACATAAATCAATACAAATTATAAAAAACAAACAACCAAAAAACACAGAAATCTGTATCCAGATTTTGGTATTTCGAGATGAGGAAAATATTGCAGTGAGTTACATAATTAGTCAGTTACAAAACTTTTCTTGTGAGCAAATAGCAATCCATCTCAGTGAAATGTGCCAAGTGAGACCATTCCAGCAATAACCATTAAGACTCAGAACAGAGAAGCTAAAGTACACCAAACAGAAAGAGAGATTGACTCATTAAAACTAAATTCTCCTTCCCCCATAGGATACCCTTCAACACTCTCCTTAATATGGAGAATTTGGGCTGACATTTGCAAGAACCATTTATAACTCAGATCCTGGATGAATTGCAGAAAATGATGGGTGCTACACATACAACAGGCTTTATTCTGATTTTTCAGGAAAGATGTTTTCAAATAAAAATCCTTAACAGAATTTGCGATTACATCTTAGTATGAATTGCTTTAGAATTTTGAAAACCCATTATCATGTTTTTGTAAATTACTCCTAATTTGCATCTTTATTTGACAGATTTCTTGATTAAAACAGATTTTAGGAATTGCACCTGGTTAGCCAGTACTATGAATATTTTATGTTTTTAACATTGAAAGTTCATAAAAATAATCTTTTGAAAACATATATAAGACCAAAGGGGTATTTGACAACTAAGAAATCGTATTGGGTGAAGCCAACTTATTCATTTAGGTCAATTACTTTGTGATGTTGTTGAGGCCTATTTCATACAATTTAAACTATTTTTCTTATAAACAATTCTAATTCTAATCTAAATCTCTTAGATTTTTTTCCTGCTGCTTGCTAATTAAAGGAGTCACTGGGCTCAAATTAAAACTTCTATTATAATAATCTGATAGGAAGCATTCTGTTTTTTTCAAGGTTTTCTAAGCAATTCATTAATAAATAATGATAGAAGCTATTCAATTTATCAACAAAAATCTTTATACAAAGGTTACAGATTTGTTTTAAAGTATTCCAAAGTAAACATTAGGAAATGTTCATAAAGATTGTGCATTCATACTTTTTTTTATAAAAGTAGAAAATATCTTCCAAAAATAACAATTATTGTTATGTAGTATACATGAGTCATTATTTAATAAAGTAATACGTACCAATTAAATTTTATGGTATAGTTAATTTCCATTATTCTAAGGATTATTTATATTGAATTCTTTATCCTATACTTTATTCCTTTGTGTAATGTAGTTTTATTCCATTTACAAACCATGATACAAGTTAACATTAGTTTAGCACATTTATACTGATTTATTCCCGATAACATCCTTCCATTTTAGGCAAGGTAAATAATTTATAATCAAAACTGATGCTCATTTGAGTATGAAACACTATAGTTAATAAATGTAAGCTATTATCAAAAACAAAATAGAACCAATGGCACATTGAAACTGCCTTTTACTGACTTAAATGAGTTGATTATTGAAAAAAAATTGTCAGCCAGATGTTAAAAGCTGTTGGTTTGAAATTGGTCACCATGGTGGTAGCATTTTCACCATGAAAATCACAGCTAATGCTATGAATCAAGACCTCACCCCTTCCTGGCACTTGCTGAACATTTACCAGTATCTGATAGTGTATACATCTAACAATTATGTGAAAACACAGGGTAAACCAGGACTGCTGTAGGTAACTGAGCCACATGGTAATCTGCATTGCAGGTTACATTTGCGGTTGCTATTATTAGGTTAATGGCTGAAGAAGTATCATTGAGACATAGTAAGGCTTACTGATACTGCTCTCAGATCCATGCTTTACTCCACAGATAAAATAATATTTTAATGTGATTTAGACATTTTCCTGGCCTAATTTAGAGGGTTCTCATTCCCATCAGGATGAGGGTCGACATACTTAATACGGTTTTTGCTAAACTGAACTGCTGTTGAATACATCCTTAGCCTATTCTTTATCTCTTTCCCCAAATCATACTGGAAGATGTTGGGTTTTTTTTTTTCTCATTTATTAATGTATTGTGTACTCCTTAGATCTCAGAAATTTGGATATGCTCATACTTCTGCCTAGAATTATCTTTAAATCATTTCAGTAGCTAGCTTCTACCCATTCTTTCATGCTGGAACTTAGTATCTAATCTTTTCCTGAGTCCTAATTCAGGTTTTCTGTTCCTCTCTGCATCAAATCTGGAATTTTCGTCTATTTCAAGGTTATCACTTATCAATAACCTTTGTGTGTTCTATATTCCACCTAGTTTTGAAGTATTGCAGCTTCTAGGAGTAGTTCACAGGAATAAATATCACTCTAATATACTATTCTATATCAAGGTCTGCTGCTTTAAATAGAAAGTTTTTGCTGATTACTCCTAAATGAATACCTTCAGACTCAATACCTCCCTTGAATTCAAAACTCACATATCTAAACTGTCAATTTAGCATTTTAATTTTTGTAAATAATAGATCTTTCCCTGAATGTTATGATAAAACTTGTGCCACCTGAAATAGCTCCTTCCTAAGTTGTGGGGAAATAGGTTAAAAAATCTTAGGGCTGAAAGCTGCCACCACAGGGTGAAAGAACCCAAAGTTAGTTAGTGAGATATAATGGGATCATAAGAAACTTGTTACATCACCTTCAGGGAATTACTTTCTATCTGGCACCAATATACTTTGATCACAAACACCAGTTGCACCCCCTCCCCGACCCTTTACTTCTTACACACACAAGTTAATGTTTACTATCTGATTATCTTCTTCATGTTCATCATGTGTATGTGTTCTTGAGCACTCAGTAAATATCAGAGAAAACCCCCTGTTCTGGGCTGTTGTATCCTCCCAGACATTAGCCTCTCTCATGTTCAATTCTGCATCTGCTTTCTTACTGGACAAGAGAGAACTCCAGACTCATTGTCTGAGTGTCTCTGATATCAAGAATTGATATCAACTACCTAGGATCTCAAACCCAAACCCATGGAGTTATCTTTGATTCTTTATCTTTTTCATTCCATGAATGTTCTCCTTCAGTGATTCCTATCAACTTATCACAAATCTTCTATTCTTCTCCATGTCCAGTATTTACCAACACAACAAAAATTACCCAATTTATGGTTTACACCACTGGATTATTGCACTACATACCTAACTGCTCTTCCTGTTTCTCTCTTTTCTGCCCCTTCATCCACTATCCATTCTCCAGAATGTTCTTTGTGAAATACAAATTTCCTTTCTGATTATATTCAATTATTATTTAAATCTTCAAATAACTTTTCTCATTTGCTTATAATAAAATATGAACTCCTTACCTTGAAAACATGATTTGTTGTTCACCTCCTATTCTATATCACTTCCTACAACTCTATTTCTGCCTTATTATTTTCACACTATAGTCATAGACATCTTCTTTTATTTCTTAGGCATAAACATCTTGTTTGTGCTTTAAGTCTTTGCAATATCTAATCCTTCTGCTCAGAATTATCTTCCCTAATTCTTTATACAGTTGACTCACACCATAAGTTAGGTATCAACTTAGGTATCAAGTGTGTTAGCTTTCCAGAACTGCTACAACAAAGTACCACAAACAGGCTGGCTTAAAATAACAACAGTTCATTGTCTCACAGTCCCAGAGTCTAGAAGTCCAAAATTAAGATACTGGCAGAATCAATTCCTTCCAAAGTCTCTGCTGAAGAATTCATGCTATGCCTTGCTCTTAGCATCTGGGGATGGCCAGCAATCTATGGCGTTCCTCACTTTGCAGATGCCTCACTAGTCTCTGCCTTTGTCTCCATATGGCATTTTCTTTGTGCTTCTTTGTCTAATTTTTTTCTTTTTATAATAAAACCAGTCATATTGGGTTACAGCCCACTCTGATGACTTCATATTAGCTTGACTACATCAACAGAGACCCTCTTTTCAAAAAAAGGTCACATTCAGAGTGCAGGGGTTAAGCTTCTTTTGAAGGGCATAGTTCAACCCATAATATCACCTCCTCTGAGTGTTCTTCATGTAAAACTCATAATGCAGTATCTAATTTTCATCACAGTTATTTGGCATGACTTGATATTTTTGTATGAATCCAATTAATGGTTTACTGTATGCCTGTTCCAAACAAATAATAAATTCCATGAGGTAGTGACCTCGTCTATTTTTCTTGTTGATTTTCCTAGATGTGCACCTAGAAGAGTGTACAGCATACAGTAAGACCTTAATATAGATTTGGTGTATGTGTGTATGTATTAATAATGAATTTATTATAATACCTATTTATCACTAATACTACTGAAACAATATTTGTTGGCTTTAATATGTAAAATAGTATGTGTACCATTTTAATTTGCCTTAATTTCATAAATGTGGTTTTCTATTCAATGACTAGTCAAGGTTATAGTGAGTTTTTTTTTTTTTTAATCCAAGAGAACATAAGTGCAATTCAAGAGTGAGTCTTTCTCCATTACATTAATGTAGCACAAAATTCAATTTTTGGCAGTGTTCCCAGGCAATTGAGGTTGCAAAGTCATCTTGTCCTCCACATTTGTATATAATGGAGAAACTTATATCATTGTGATATATTACAATGTTACTGAGAGGGGTTGACCTCATTCTAAAAGATACTTGATTATTTCCATTGGCAGGTGCCATTTAGAGATGATAATTATTATATTAATTTTTAAAAAGATAAATCATGGGATAAGAATTAAAGCTACTACAAATCTGTCAGGTAAAGAGTAAAAGTAATAATCAACCAGGATGCTATTTTTGAAGAATTTAACGTTATTGTGTATAGTACCACTGAGCTGAGATATAGAACTAGATAATTTTTGAATCATATTATTTTAATAATCTATGTTTCTAAAAGAAAGGTAAAATCTAAATCTATTAGAAATTGGCCTGTACATGGTGGAGGTGATTAGATTTTCAAGGTTTTCCCATGCTTGTATTTTCTAAAAATAGCAAGTTTATTCATGATAATTAGAAGATGTATTGGTCTTTCTGGCCAGCAGTACGCAAAATACTGAATTATCATATAATTTATGAAAGGAGTCATTTCTATTCAGTGTAATTTAGAAAAATCAATGTTTTCCTAAACATATTTTAGTGAGAAAGAAAGTCAGTTAAATTTAGAAGAAACTTACTAGAAGAGGAAAACAAATCTCATTCGTTTTCAAGAAAAGGGGAATATGATTTTCTTTTCACACAGCAATTATATTTTCTGCAACAAAGTTTGATAAAGAAATAGAAAAACCTAAAAGAATAAAAAGGATATTTTGCTTCTAGCTATTCAGTAAAATAGTTTAGATTTTAATTACAATATATATTAATTGTATTAATTTCTTAACCTTGGCACTGTTGATATTTTAGTTGGATAATTACTTGTTGTGGGAGACTATCTTTTACATGATAGGATGTTTAGCAGTACCACTGACCTCTACCTACTAAAGTAGTACAATCACACCTCATTTTTGGAGACAATGAAATATGTCTGCAGATAATGACAAATGTCTGTGTGAGTAGAGTGAGGGTGTAGATTTTTCTGTTTGAGAACTACTGCATTAAAATAAACTAATGAAATATTCCTGCCATTCCAGGCTTATATCTGTCTTGGCATTTAAGTAAGAAAAAAAATACCCATCCCTTTGAAAAATCAAAATCCAAGGCTATACTAATCATAGGATAANGAGAAACTAACCAAAGAGATATTTAAATCTTTTTTTGGGAATATAGCCAAAACCCAGAATATGCAGAAAAATAAAGTTTCCCCTATAATTGAGCTTATAACTAAAAGTAAAATCAACAAAAGGAATAATCTATTATGACCAAGTCTATTTGGATCAAACTAATGTGATTAATATTCTTAGAATTTAAGATAGAGTAAAAACTCAAAAAAGAGTATAAAATAAACGTGTTTTAAAGAATTAAAATGATGAAACAATGAATGAACAAAAATTTAGAAGCCTAGGGCACTATGAAATAAGCATAGACTGTAAAAGGACAAATGACCATACTAGAAATGAAATATTTTATTTTTTAAAATGTTAATAGATTAATTAAATATCAGATTAGGTACAGTTCAAGACAGAATGAATGAACTGCCAGGAACATTTGAGGAAATTTCCTGGAAAGCATGACAATGATATAAATAAATGAAAATATCAAAGAGGTTCTGAGACAAAGAGGACATAATACACATGTGCAGTCTATAAGCAACAGAATGGGCAGTTAAGAAAATTTTAAAAAGGGAATCTAACGGTTCTATATTTGAGATGACATTGCCTAAAACTTATGAGACAAAAAGAAAGACATGTCCTAAAACTGAAAAATGTTGAGGTGAGAACAAAATAAATAAAAACTAATCTTATCTTAGGCACAGAGTTGACCATCTAACACACCAAATAAGGAAAAACTCATAAAAAGGACCAATGATTATGTGCAGAAGTAAAACAATTAGAATTGTGGCTGCAGAATTATCATAGTTATTAATAGAGTCCAGAACACAAAGAAGTCTAGAATAAACTCATAAACTATTCAGGGACTACAACAAATTACTCAAAGTTCTTCACAGATGTATTACTAGTGCTTCCCACCCATAGGATCCTATTTCAAAGAATAATTAACTATTATTTTAGTTCTAAGTTACCATTATAATTTTATTATTATAATAAATGGTAATTTATTTCCCATTTATCAATTTTCTAAGGACAGTCAATTTATATGTCTCTAATGAAATATAATGTCCAAGATAAGGAAGAAAAATTTCAGAGACCAAAATATTACCCCATCAAAAATCTTTGCTAACAAAATAATTGTAAAACAAATTTATTTGGAGGTAAATTAAATCCACGGAGACCAACAAAATTGGTAAATATGTAGGTTGTAGGTTCCCTTTTGAGTTTCTTATGTAATTCAGAGAGAATGGAAAATGGATGCTCTTCAAGCACTGTTAATGCAAGTATACATCTTAAGGCCTATGAGTAAAGTTGCTCAAAGATAAAAACAGAATGCATATCTTCTTCAATTTTACTTTTTTAACGTTTTTTATTTATTTCTGAGAGAGAGAGAGACAGTATGAGCAGGGAGGGTCAGAGAGTGAGGGAGACACAGAATCTGAAACAGGCTCTGGCTCTGAGCTAGCTGTCAGCACAGAGACTGACACAGGGCCCCAACCCACGAACCATGAGATCATGACCTGAGCCAAAGTCAGATGCTTAACCGACTGAGCCACCCAGGCACCCCTTTCTCAATTTTAAAGAGAAAATATGGATTAAAATTGATAAATGCAATGCAAATAGGAAAGGAGAAAAATTTAAATTAAGAAAATAAAAGTTAGAAAGAGATCTAGCATGACTCTGGGCTTGTTTCATCCCTGAAACACAAGTGGATAACCATCAAATCATTCTGAATACTCAGAAAATTAGTCCAAGGACTAAGGGGAACAAACTACTCAACTAGAGTGAGAGAAGAGGACACATTGAGAAAGTAGGAAGTACAAAGATTTTTTTTTATGGTGGAAGTAAAAGCTTTATCAATAGAAAGAACAAAAAAAGGAGATACAGATAAAGCCAATATATAATAATATATAATCATTAAATACAAAAATAAAAAACTCACCTCCAAATGTAGATATTTTCAACTTAAATTCATAAAAAATTCTATTATTGGATATTTATATTTTAGTATTTCTTTAGTAGCAAAACTGAAATAAAAAGAAATAGGAAGAATGAAAGTAATAAAGAGACATAGGCATACAAACTATAAAAGAAAACTGGTGCACGATATTAAAATCAGAAAAAGGGGATTTTAAGGGAACAAGAATTATTAAGGATAAATTGAGTCACTACATACTGATAGGCTACAAGGATAAGACCAAATCAACAGGAAATTATAAGCTTGAAACTGCATATACTACTGTATTAACAATCTAGTTGCAAGCTAGTTGAATATATAACACTAAGCAAGTTTAAGGAGACACAAACAAATCCACAATCATAGTAGGATGTTTAAACTTTTTTTTTTTTTTCACCAAGAACCTTTATGATTGCTTCTGGGATATTTGTGTCTGTCTGAATATAAACTGTTCACACATCATTAAAAAAAAAGTAACATAAAGAATAAACTCCAATTAAACTAAAGATTTGAACATAAGATCTGAAACCATAAAACTCCCGGAAAGAAATCTAAGGCTAAGATCTTTGACATTAGGCTTGGTAATGATTTTTTGGATTTGAGACTCATGAGCAATGGAAACAAGCAAGCATAAACAAGTGGTACTACATCAAACTTAAAAGCTTCTGCACTTAACAAAGAAAACCACCTACAAAATGAAAAAAAAAAATCAACCTACAGAAAGAAAGAATATACTTGCAAATCATATACCTGATAAAGGGATAGTATGCAAAATATAAAAGAACTCAGAATCTTACAACTCAATAGAAAAAAATTCTAATTTTTTTTTAATTCAGTAAAGTCTCTATGGAGATTCCTCAAAAACTTAAAAGCAGAACTACCTTGCGATTCATAAATTCCACTACTGGGCATATATCCAAAGAAAACAAATCACTATCTCAAAAAAGTATCTAAACCCAATGTTCGTTGTCTATAATCCTAGTGAATTTGAAGTTTTGAAAATGGATAAGTTTATAAAGAATTATAAGAGGTTATGAAAATAACCCATTTCATAAGGTGAACCATTTAATATATTAATGCTTAATTATATATGAAAAATAAATTTTAAGGTACACATTGTAATGCTTAAAAAAAGAAAAAAACAGTCAATTTATTGGTTAGAGCCCTGGGTCTGGCATCCACATCGGATCAATACATTGTCACTTATATGATCAATAACGTAACATTTAACATGACAAAATTTAGTATTTTATGGTAAGGAAATAAAATCTAAAAATCAACTTGAAACCAGAGATCTATTACTAATGACATTAAATCTAGCTCATGATACATGTTGTCTTCAGAAAATAAACTTGTTGAAAGGCCAAATATATTATATAAAATAATGAACAAAACAAGAGGAAATGATATATTAAGTTAAAGTGTGAAAACTTTCCTTAAATTAAAAACAAGAAAAGATTTCTTCCTTGTAAAATTTTGTCCATCAGCTAATGCCATTGTGTGATGCTGAAAGACCATTATTTTCAAACTTAACATAGTATCATTTGCTAGTTCACATTTTAAACTTAAAAGAAGACAAATTTTTAAATAGCATGCTTGGGCTACATTATAAGTCTAAGTTAATGTTATTTACAGATCACTGGGGTTTTTGGCTTCATACTACAATGGCCTCATCCAGAGAAAAGAGGCTGACTAAATTTAATTAGGACATGTAGATGTGATGAACCCTGCTTGTTAAAAGCTGAAATGGCATTGATTTAAACAGTGGCATGGTGCTGTGGAATGAGCAAGGGTTCAGAGTTACATGAAAAGGTTATGTTTAGAAATTTCATCATTACCAGTTTTGTCACCTGGGAAAGTTATTTGATGTCTCAGCACCCTGTTATCTGCCTCTGCAAAATCTGCAATGATGTTGTACATTTTATGTGAGGTGCCAGTAGTATAGAATAGTAGTTAACACAATACGCCCTGCAATCAGACAGACTTGGCGGAGATAATGATGCCACAGCTTAGTAGATCTGTCACAGTGGGCCAACGCTATAGCTCTTGGTATTGGAAAATAACAATATTTATTTAATATTTTTTTATGGAGATTTTAAGGAGGTCAGGAAACAATGAGTGCATCTTTTATCACAGTGTTTGGGCATTGGAATAAATTTTAGCTATTATCATAGATGGAATGCTTATATGCTACACTGATCCTGCCTCATAGTTATGTTTATCCCATTATGCTCTACTTCGTAATTTATTGCTATTAATAATATATTTAAGGCACAAATATTGTGACAAGTCTATGCTTTTGGAGGCATGTGAATATTGGTTTTATCACTGACCACATATTTGATTTTATGCAAGTATGTTTGCTTGGAAACATGATTTGATAAAAAGCTGCTTATGCAAATAACTGCCTCAGATACAGGTGGAGGTTCTGGCGAAAAGACTTGGTAGGATACAGCAAGTTAAAATGCTCTGCACTGGACATTTCCATGGGTGTGAAGGCTGGAGAAGCAGAAAGAGTGACTAAAGTTGAGAAGATATAAGAACTCACATCAGACTCATGTCAGAAATGTCTTAATATTATTTAACTGTAATTTTTTAAATATTCAATTCTAGCTATTTGCATCTCTTTGGGTTTTGTGATTACTGTAACTGTTTTGTTTGTTCTTTCTGGAAATTAGAGGAAAGGACTGACAACTACATCAGTGTCATTTAAGCTCATTATGATCTGGAATCTGTACAGAAATCAAAGACTGGTGGTGTGAGCAGCTCATTGACTAATGCGGCAGAAGCAGAAGCTCGTAGTCAGATGTGAATTTGAAAACTCAGATTGCCTCTATTTTATTGAACATAGATTAAGATTGCAGGTTATTTCACTTGAAGCTCAAAAGGAGATTTATCTCTGCTGACACCTGGTTACAAAAGTGTCCAAACCAATTGTAAAATACAGTTTCCTAGTGGGTAAAATGGGAACAAATGAGAGTTATCCTACCAGTTTTTCTATAAGATGTAAATGGCACAAAGGCTGGAAATTGCTGCATTTTATTCTTCATTAGATGTCCAAGAATTAACCCAGAAGTGAAAACAAGTATTTATTCTGAAATTTAAATCTCATTACATAAAAAAGAAACATATGTAGTACCAAGCACATAAAAACAACTAAGTAGTGTTAGTTTAAATCTTTCATTTCATATTTTGATATTTTATGAGTAAATAGAATTAATGTACTGTAAAATAATATATGTCTATTACTTATGTGAATGCCTGAAGGTGACCATCATGACTCTTACTATAAACACAAGAGGAGCCAGAACTGTCCCATACAAGTGATATTAATAGATGGTTTTAAATGTAATTTCAACCTGACAGGAGGAAAAAAAATGAATAGGAAAAAACAAATTATTAAACTTTAGCTACTTGTTTGTATTACAAACTTAAATTTTAATTGGCCTAAAGATGTGAAATAGTTATACAATTATTAAGAGGATTTAAATAAATATTTTTGACTTTTGCCTCATTTATAATATGATGAGGAAATTAGGATCTCTATATTTATCATTTCTACTGATTCCAAATACAAATTCTTGTTTTGCACATTTATTTTTATGACACACTACAAATCAATCAAAATAACCTCAAAAATGCATATAGAAAATATCAAATTAAGATGAATGTCAAAAATAAAAAATACTAAATTCCTGTTAATTAGGGATATAGAAGACAACGTAAACATGTAAAATTTCAGATCCCATGAATAATAATTTTTATGTTCTCATTAAATTTATTTAAAAATCAGAGATTATTTTCAAATGCTACCATTTTTTCCTTCAGTTGTAATATTTCTGATGTCCTGCATAAATCTGCTCAAACGTCTACTGAGAATTTTCCATGGATATTGTACAACAATGTATTTTGGACTTTTCTTTTTTATTCCCCTGAATTGAATCCACTCTCTTGATTTTAGGTATTCTTATTTTTTGTTCCCCCCCTTGTCTATTTTTCCTGTTTGTTTACATAGATATGTAATATACATATCATATAAAATATATATAGATGATCCTGATAAAAATATAATGGATTTTATATCACATTTTATATAATATTATATATGTTAAATATANCTATATAATTGAATTTGAACATATCTATAAGCAATCTAGTAACAGATTTGATTGAGTATTGGTCTGAGTATATAATTTAATATTAAACTGAATTTTTTCCCTCAGAAATTTGAAATGAATATAACACATTGTATTATCCTATGCTGGTCAAGATGTGTTTGCTAATATTATGATACACTTTTGTACTCTTTCGAGAACTGTAAAATTTTCTCTTACCTGAAGTCTCTGAACTTCTGTAGTTTGTCTAGGTCGGGGTCTTACTGTCTTCCAATTAGTAGTATGTGGTAACTTCTATCAATGTGAAAATGTGCCCTGAAACTATAAATATTTTTTCCTCCTGTCTATCTTTTCCTGCACCCATTTTGGATTTTTTTCTAATTTTTTACTTAGGATTTTGTTTCTTTGCTTCTCATATTTGTTCTCTATCAGGCTTATTAATTAATAATATGATTATTATATTTTAGTATGTAATACTGTTATTTTCATACTTCTTTCCATATGTTAGATTTTATTAAGTAGATGTTCTTTCATGGTTGTACCAGGCTCTTGATTCTTTTCGACACCAGTAGAATTGCACATTTGTGCACAAATGCCCCTATGTTTATGCAGTAACTTTTGAGCATCTTTTGTTCCTAGAAGTATATGATTTTCCTTCAGATCGATTTTTCTATTACCTTACTGTAATATCTATGATGTTGTAAATATAGTTGTTGGTTTGCAATTAATTACTTAAAAATAGTTTATTATGTATTGTTTTAAATGAATGATAATATCACTATGGTTTTTATATTCCATTAAATATATTAAAAGAAAGATGGGACTTTTTATTATAAAATGTCAATAGTTTACAGTAAGCAAAGAATAATGTCATAATTTGTGGTTTGCAATTAATTTTAAGGGATATAACAATGAACAGATATTTCAGTGTTCTGTGGCTATAAATGGGGCTTTTATTTTATTTAATTTTTAATATTTTTAATGTTTTATTTATTTCTGAGAGAGAGAGAGAGACAGCGTGAGCAGGGGAGGGTCAGAGACAGAGGGAGACACAGAATCTGAAGCAGGCTCCAGGCTCTGAGCTAGCTGTCAGCACAGAGCCCGACGCAGGGCTCCAACCCATGAACCGTGAGGTCATGACCTGAGCCGAAGTCGGTCGCTCAACAGACTGAACCACCCAGGCGCCCTTAAATGGAGCTTTTAAACTGATAAACTTTACTTTTGATTCATCACATAAAAGTGAGGCTTCACTCTGGAAAAATACTAAATATACGCGTTTTGAAAAAAATTGTTCAGGGCCCTGTAATTTCTTCAGAAAATCCATTTTTTTTTATTCCTGTATGCCTGTCTATAGACATTGTGTATGGGGAATTGGGTTGCTAGTCAATATACTTTCTCTCTAGGAATGTTTTAAATTAATGCCTTTTTTTTTTCAGCCCTGCATCTAACTTCTGCCTTTAGCCCACCTAACACTACAGTGATCTCAGCCTTTCAACATACTGATAGAATAATTCTTCTTTTGGCCAAATCTTCCTCTACGAATATTATTAGCAGCTTTCTCCTCCCTTAACCCAGCAGTTACCACTGTTCCAACTTCTTTCTTTACTTCTTCCTCCTTGACAAATTTGATGTGCTTTTGGCCTATTTTATCTCTCTGTGTTGTTGTGTATCTATAAATCAGAAATATTACTTTAAGTTTATACCCTTAGAGGTTTGTGGACTACAAGAATTTAGGTGAGATTATCTGGCCATTATCAAACTAAATGCCTCATTATTAGAATTTCTTATCAAATTTAAATTATTTTCCCCCAAAGTATAGTTATTAAATAAGCCTTTCTCTCAATATCACATTCAAGCAGAATAAAAGACAAACTATAATTGAATTATAGATTATGCTCACTTAAAAATAAGATAGGCACGGGGTGCCTGGGTGGCTTAGTCGGTTGAGCGTCCGACTTTGGCTCAGGTTATGATCTCGCGGTTCGTGGGTTCGAGCCCCGCGTTGGGCTCTGTGCTGACTGCCAGCTCGGAGCCTGGAGCCTTTTTCAGAGTCTGTGTCTCCCTCTCTCTCTAACCCTCCTCTGCTCACGCTGTCTCTCTCTCTCTCCTAAAAATAAATAAAAATATTTAAAAAAAATAAGATAGGCATTTGAAGCATGAATGGTTGAACACATTTGTGAGTGTAGGCAACAGATGTTCATTTGAACTCTCTCTAGCAAATTTATCATGATGTCAATAACGCAATTGCATTTGGCTAATTTTATCTTACAATATTGTTCATTCTATATATTTCAAATACTTAACTGAAATTTTACAATTTCCTACTGAATATACATGTAGGCAGCTTAAGATTTCAGTTAGTAAAATAAATGATTTGCATTTGTATGGATCTCACAAAATTCTAAGAAGTTTATAGATCTTTTTCAGTGAATATATTTTGAAATTGAAAATAAAGTAACTGGTTTATTTGTTTTTCTATAAATGAAGTCAAATGGAGTTGTGCTACTGTAAAACTAATATTTGTCCAATGCCTATATTCTAGATGTTTCATTGACATCTGCCTGATATTTTATTCATTCATTCATTCATTCATTCATTCATTCATTCAACTTATTATTTAAATTCCAGTTAGTTAACATACTCTGTATGTTCTCTCTGTAATATTCAGGTATAAAATTTAGTGATTCATCACATAAAATACACAGTGCTCACCAGAAGTGCCCTCCTTCACATCCATCACCTATTTAACTGATCCTTACCTTCCTTCCAGTAACCCTCAGTTTGTTATTTATTAGTTAAGAGTCTGTTTTCTGATTTGCTTCTCTTTTATCCCTCATATGTTTTTCTGTTTTATCTACATATATAACTAAATAAATGAATAAATTTAAAAATCTCTTATGAGTTTTGATTTTTAATTTTGATAAGAAAACCAAACTTCCAGGTGTGAAAACAACTTATACAAAAGCTGTACTATTCGTAAGTCATAGGAAAAAAAGGGAAGCCCAGATCATCTGTTAGTAACTGATACTTTCCCTCTCACCTATATCACTTTGTCACAAGTCATCAATCTAGAAAATATCAATTACATTCAAAACAAAGATGAGCCTACCAATTTTACATTTTTTTGATGTTTTGATTTATTTTTGAGAGAGAGAGAGACAGCGTGAGGAGGGGAGGGTCAGAAAGAGAGGGAGACACAGAATCCGAAGACAGGCTCCAGGCTCTGAGCCGTCAGCACAGAGCCTGACATGGGGCTCGAACCTATGAATTGTGAGATCATGACCTGAGCCAAAGCTGGACGCTCAACCGACTGAGCTACCCAGGTGACCCAGGCCTACCACTTTTTAATTCATCAAAAATTTTGGCGAAGTCACATGCTTTAATACCTCCAAATGTAATTGCAAAACTCACTGTGCTTTCTTCAAATCTACCTTTTGAACATGAAGGCACAGTTCATCTGAACAGTATTTTTGAAATAATAAGACTCTTCTACCAAGGTACAGGTCAATTCTGCCCCAAAACTTTTACTCATTATAACAACTTCTTATTCTTTTGACATTAGATTCATTATTCTATTCATTATTATTCACTCATTTGTTCATTTAATGAAATCTAGGTACTATTAATAAGTATATTAAAGCAGTCAAAATCAGGAGAAATCATGGAAATTATAATTGTGTAGACTATCAAGCTTTTTCTTGTTAGCTCTATGTATAAAAATCAAAATTCGGAAAGGTGTTTTGTAGAGTGCAAATTCATGGAACATAAACCTTTCTACACCCTGCTTCCTCATATTACTTTTTGCCTGGAACTTTAAGTGAGATTCCCTGCGGCATAGCAGCCAATATTAAATCATGAAGATAAAAGCGTGTTAAGGTGAATAGAATGTGAAAATAAGTAGATTCAGGATTCGTTATGACGGTGTACACAATTGACTACTTGCATTTATCTTGATATTTAAAAGACTTTTTTTCTACCTGTTTAAACTATTCTTAATGAAGTATCCTGTGGCTTGCCAAACAAAATCTTACTTGGTAAAGATTAGACCTAATAATTTTCACATAATCCAAGCCTGCACTTTCGGGCAGAGCTACAAAAAGACATCCTAGGGGTGCCTGGATGGCTCATTTGTTAAACTTTCAACTCTTGATTTGGGCTCAGTTGTGATCTCACGGTTGGTGAGATTGAGCCCTGAGTCTGGCTCTGCACTGACAGCATGAGCCCTGCTTGGGATTCTCTCTCTCCCTCTCTCTCTCTGCCCCTTCCCTACTTGTGTGCTCTCTTTCACTCAAAGTAAGTAAATAGTGTTAAAAAAAGACATTTTAACATATTGGATGTCACAATAATTATATAATAGCAATGCCTTTACTGAAAGAAATAAATACTAGTTTAATTTAGAGGTGAATAAAGTATCAGCATTTATTAACTAGATGTATGCTACAGGATCAATGAAAATGATCAAAGTTAGTCATTGGAATATTTCTGTAAATAACATTCCAGGGCTTTGTAGGTTAAATCCACATATTTAAATGCTAATTTTTTTTAATATTTTCGTATCTAGGTTTATCTATTTATTCATCCATGGGAACTTTATTAGAATGGAATCAAGTTTTTAATTTACCAAATAAATGTGCAAACAAAAAAAAATCTGCACCAGTACTGAAAACATATAGCATACTATAAATTTGTATGAATTTAAATTTATAAGGTATTGAAGACTGACCCCTAAACTTAACGGTGAGTAATAGAGCGCCATTTAGATTTCTTTCCTAAAATCTCCCAATTTTAGAGCATAAGCAGATGGGGAAACATGAGAGAGGTAGGAACCATTTCACCAGGGATTCTGCTAGCATATTTTAGCTGCTAAAGTTCATGGCTATTTTTGGTGATTCAAGGATATTTAAAGGTTAAAAAAAAATGGTGGTATGCCAGCAATGTCCTTGCTTGACATACCAGGGCTAGCCTCTCCAAGTGGCATGACAGAACCTCTATTCTGGAATAATTTTGAAAGGGCCTAGCATAATACTCTCATAACTGGCCCACAGCCCAGCCTGGAGAAGATCTTCCGAACACCCAGTGGGCTGATGCTTCATCATGCTCTTCTCATCCCTCTTCAGGGAACTTTCGAACACTGATCAAAATAACTCAAACACTTTTCATACCCCCACTGGATTCCACTCTATAATTTTTCAACTGGAAAAAAGTTCTTTGTATATACGTACTAAAATATATTTGCAGATACATTTTGTAGATGGACACATGCATTTCAAGTTAACAGAGACAAAAGCAAACATAACTAGGCATATCACAATGGAAAGAATGCAATGGGAACCAAACAAATCTTTAAAAATGTAGGATGACTGACAGAAANACTTCTCCGCCATCTTGCCCTCTCTCTAAATATATCATTTATAAGTACTGGAATGAAAGAAACATTCTCGCTTAATGATAAATAATTATATTCCGATTAAAACCTGATAAAGTGACTGGATAACATGTCTCAAAATTTAGTATAAAAGCTAAAACTTATTTATTACTATGGACTTCAGTCATATAATAATAAACTTATAACACCCTGAAATTATTTTAAAGGCTAAAAAGAATATACAAATAGCAATAACCCTGTCATGCTTTGCTGTGTGAATTAATAGTTGGTAGTTAAGTGTGTAGGTAGAGAAGGAAGATGTTGTAATGTAATTTCATTACAATTTAAAATATACTTAAAAAAAAAAACAAACCAGGTTTGCAGTCCAGAATATAAGGAGCTTAGAAGTTGACAGTTCATCTTAACAACAAGTAAAACAGCTGAACAAACTGAAAAATCAATAACTAGTGTTGGATCTGGCAAAGAAATGAAGTCATAGGGCAAGCTATTGTCCCTCCAAGTTGGATAGACACGTGGACACAAAGTCGCAACTTATACAGTCAAAGAACAAAGACTTGCCAGAAGTCAGAG
Organism: Crocuta crocuta; assembly: GCF_008692635.1. Taxonomy (NCBI): domain Eukaryota; kingdom Metazoa; phylum Chordata; class Mammalia; order Carnivora; family Hyaenidae; genus Crocuta; species Crocuta crocuta. The sequence goes on along the minus strand of NW_027551564.1, from coordinate 729,360 downwards.
ATGAATCACAGGAGCATAGGACATTGCCCATCTCCCCACAAGTTGCCCACACACCACCAAAGACCTGTTTATAGCAGTTACTTTTATGCGGTACATAATACTCACCTTGTAACAAAGTTTTAAAGATACTAAAAGGCAAAAACACAGTTTGCAGAGACTTAACAAGCAGCAGAAGCAAAGTCAGATATGGCAGGAATTCAGGAATTTTTTAAAACCTATGATTAATATATTAAGGGCTTTAGTGATGAAAGTGAGCAACATTCAAGAACAGATGGGCATTGTGAGCACAGAAATAGAAATTGTAAGAAAAACAAAACAAAAATAAATGCTAGAGATATAAAACAAAGTAACAGAAAAGTGGAATGCTTTTGATGGGCTGGATATAACTGAGGAAAGAATCTGTGAGCTTGAAGATATAATAGTAGAAACTTCCGAAACTGAAAAGCAAAGAGAAAAGAGTGTAAAAATAAACAACAGAATAGAACACTCTGAAACTGCAGGACAGCTACTGTGGTGTAATGGGAGAAGAAAGAAAGAAAAGAAGCAATATCTGAAGAAATAATGACTGAGAATTTCCCCAATTAATGTCAGACACCAAACCAGAGATCCAGGAAGCTCAGAGAACCCTAAGGGAGATGAACGCTAAAACATTACCTAGTTATATCTGTTTTTCATATAAACACTACCTAATTATATCATATGCACATTTCATAAAATAAAATATAAGAAAAAAGTTTTGAAAGAAACCAGGCAAAGAAAATATCTTACCTAGAGTAGAGGCTTTATTTGTATTTCCCAAATCTTGGGAATACCGAGATGTGCTAGGTGAATGGATAAATAAATTTTGTTGGATCTATACAGAGAATATTATTCAAAGATAAACCTAAATGAGCTATCAAGCCATCAAGACATGGAGAAACATTAAATGCATATTACTAAGAGAAAGAAACAAACTGACAAGGAGATATCCTGTTTAATGCCAATGATATGGCATTCTGGGAAAGGCAAAGCTATGGAAAAAATAAAATAATCAATGGTGGTCATAGATTATGGGGAAGGTAGGATGAAATAGGCTAAGTAAGCACAGAGTATATTTAAGGCAGTGAAAATATTCTGTTTGATACTACAATGGTGGATACATGTAACTATACATTCATTAAAGGACATAGAATATACAGAACCAAGAGTGAACCCTAATGTAAACTATGGCCTTTGGGTGACAATTATTTTTTAACCTTTGTTCAATTATTATGACAAATGTACCATTATGATGTGAAATATCAATAGTGGAGGTTTTTTGGTGGGGTGGACAGGGAGTAGTATGTATAGGACTCTGGACTTTCTGCTCTATTTTGCTGTCAACCTACAACTGTTTACTAAAATAAAGTTTATTAATTAAAAAAGCACTACCTTACCATGCAGCTACACTGACTGTTAGTAATATTCAATATACTGCATCCATATGATCATACAAAAGGTAAACTCCACTTTGGAGTTTTTTGTCATTATCCATAAGACCACATCTTTCCCATTAAGAAGGGAGGCCTGCCAAATGCTCAAGAGTGCTTTGATTTCTGAGTCAAGTATAGCTTTTATAATTAATATAAATAAAAATATTACCACTATGACCAAAAAAAAAAAAAAAAAAAAAAAACCTACCAAAACTCAGAGCATATTTACCTTGATTTAGATTTAGGACAAGAGTATAGCTGTGCAACTATCGCATGATCTCCTTTTTTGTTGTTTTTGTTTTTTTAAGGTAACCATAGAGAAATTTATGTTTTTATTACTTTATAAAAACATTCTTCCAAAATGCTGAAATTCATTCCTTACTGTTTATAGATATGCAAATAATTTTATATAATGTTTAAATATATTGACCCTATGCATCGTGTTTCCAAAAATTTCTGTTCACGTAATTAGCCTATCTTTATGAAGAGTTGGAGTCATCATTTGGGTAGTAAAAGACTCTTCTCATCACTCTATCTATAAATCTCATACCTGTCCTCCCTTTGCCCACTCCCCACATTTGGCACATAGCTCTGAGCTATTTATGTCATAGATTTATGGGGTTTCCTTCAAAGTAAGAATATTTCTCTTATTCCATTTGCAATAAACTACATTTCCTGATAATCTTCAAGGGGGAAAATTTGTTTGTTTCTTAAGTTTATTTATTGATTTTGAGAGAGAGCTGGGGAGGGGCAGAAAGAGGGAGAGAGAAGATCCCAAACAGGCTCCACAATGTCAGCATAGAGCCCTCCGTGGGGTTTGAACTCATGAACTGGAATTATGACCTAAACTAAAATCAAGAGTCTGACACTTAACCAACTGAGCCACCCAGGAGCTCCCATAGGGGAAAAAAAGTTATTTAAACATCTACATAAACACACTCTTTATATATATGATACTTCTAAGTGTGAATAAAGAGTTTTTGCCCTAATTCTAATATTAATTCTCTGTAGCATCAGAAGAATTTTTTTGAGTTCTAATACTTTTAGCCTTATTTTTAATTGCTTTTCAATCAGTGACACACAGACCACTAACCAGTAAAAATAAAATAAAACATATCTATAAAGGTAAGAAAAAAAGGAAAACATTTTCACTAGTTTTATTCCTTGGTGGCTGAGGTAATATTAATAGCGAGTTTGTTCACTTCACATATAATACATACATACCCAGGAGACCACAGTTAATAGAAAACCTGCATTAGACCTCACCTGCATGTTCAAAGAAGTTGGACTTTCCTTCTGAATACAAAGTTTAGTCCAAAGAGGAAAGGGAGTTTAGTTTTTTTTTTCTTTGAGCTTCTCCCAGGTCTAGTGGCTAAATCCTGTCTTTAAAATGTGTCAGTGGCAATACCTAAATAGCAAAAATCAGTGAATTATTCTACCAAGATTTTTAACCGCAGCATGTAAAAATTAAAGTCGAGTAATACATTGAAAACTCATGACAAAGTGTCATTATTGAAATTCATAGATGTATCATAACCAAATTTCAATTTGTACTTTGAAGGTGTGTATACTAAAAAGCAGGGTCAGCTATTGTACCTAACATTTAAATGCATGTGTTGACATAATCATCAAGGTCTGGGAGCTCTTTCACATGCTGTACGAATTACAAAAAGATTCAATATCACGTGTTACAAGTCAACATTGTTAGCAGTGATATTGAAATTAATAAAAAAAAAAACAATTTGCTCACTGAAAAAACAAACATTATAAAAACTACATGGAAAAGTATATAGGTAAGAAGTAAGGATTTAATGAAATCCTATCTTTAGGATTATCTTTAGTTGAAACTCAAATGTGTGGCTTCTGCACCTACTTCTGACCCCACCATTATATGGAAGTATCACTTCCAGGAGATGAGCTTTTTGTAACTTATAAAAAATTCCATTTGCATCTCTATAAGTTGAGGACTGAAGTCCAGTGTTTCTTCCACAATTAAAATTTAAAAAAATATATTATGTATTCTTCCCACGGTAAGTAGGAACTTGCAGGTCTATATGAAGAAATATTCACAACTTTTTTAGACTTGATCTGAAACTCAGTGATTGATTTAATATTAACATTATTAAATTATATTTATTTCTTCATAAATTTGAATTTTTGTGAGAAGGATATTATAAAACACAACTTTTTATTTTCAAATTACTGGTAACTTCATTTGCAATATAATATAGTTTAAGGAATTATTTGTCCATGGCCACTAAAATATCATGCTAATTTAATGAAAAGTCACTGGTATATTTCTTTTTTTTAAATATTTTTTTTTATTTCTAGGAGACAGAGAGAGAGACAGCATGAGCAGGGGAGGGTCAGAGAGAGAGGGAGACACAGACGCTGAAATAGGCTCCAGGCTCTGAGCTGGCATCGAGCACAGAGCCCGACGCGGGGCTCGAACCCACGAACCGCAAGATCATGACCTAAGCGAAAGTCGGATGCTCAACAGACAAAGCCACCCAGGCGCCCCTGGTATATTTCTTTCTTATTTCAAAATAGTAAGAGTGAGATAAATTTTGTTTCACTATGAGACACTTAGTAACTCACTTAACCAAATTTTTATGAATTGCAAATTACAGTACTTTTGATTTAAAAGAATTCTGTGTAAACTCTAATTGTAATTTATAGGTAAAGAAAAAATGTTAGAAAATTAACAAAAAGTCAGCTCATATAATTAGAAATACAAACCTTAAATATTTGACTGGAATCTAGCCAAACATAAATAAAAATATTGCATTGAGTCCTGATTCATTATATATCTTTAAAATTCTAGTTAGAATGCATAACTAGACCCTCATTGCTTCCCCCACACAAGCTACTCTCGCGGTTAGTGCAGGCTAACTCCAGGGATGCTTTTGAGACTCCAGTCACCCGAATTTGGATCCGTTAAGGGCTACCTCAAGAAACAAGCCAAAGTACACATGGTGGAGAGTCCCAAATACCAGTACGAGTAGAGAAACAAAATAACCAAACGCTCAACAAGAGAAACCAAGAGACACCATTCAAAGAACACTTCCTGAATGGACAGGCTCTGAACAGTCAAAGAGCCCTCTTTAATACAGCAGAACTCCCAGGGCCAGAGTTTACAACAAGCTTTTAAAATTAAGAAGAGATACAAAACTAACCAAAATGACAAAACGGAAGAACTCTCCTTCAAAGAAATTCCAGAAGAACTGACAGCTAAAGAACTGCTCAAAACAGATATAAGCAACACATCGGAACAAGAATTTACAACAAAAGTCATAAAATTAATCGCTGGGCTTGAAAAAAGCATGGAAGACATCAGAGAAACTATCGCCACAAAGACTATGGAGCTCAAAACTAGTTATGATGAATTAAAAAATGCTATAAATAAGATACATAATAAAATGGAGGCATCCAATGGACGGATTGAAGAGGCAGAAAGGAGGATAAGTGATTTAGAAGGCACAATTATAGAAAAAGAGGAAGCTGAGAAAAAGAGAGATAAACTGATCCAGGAACATGAAAGAAGAGTTCAAGAGCTCAACAATACAATCAAATAGAACAATATCCATATCATAGGAATCCTGAAGAGGAAGAGAGAGGGAAAGGTGCTGATGGAATCTTTGAACAAATTATAGCAGAGAACTTCCCCAACTTGGGGAGGGAAGTAGATGTTGAAATTCAAGAGGCACAGAGAACTCCCCTCAGATGAAGCTTGAATCAATCTTCTGTACGACATATCACAGTGAAACTGACAAAATATAAGGTCAAAGAGAGAATTGTTAAAGCAGCTAGGGAGAAAAGGGCCCTAACATACAAAGGGAAACCTATCAGAGTGGTGACAGACCTATCTACTGAAACTTGGCAGGCTAGAAAGGAATGGCAAGAGATCTTCAATGTGATGAACAGAAAAAATATGCAGCGAAGAATCCTCTATCTAGCAAGACTGTCATTCAGAATAGAAGGAGAGATAAAAGTCTCCAAATAAACAAAAATTGAAAGAATTTCTCACCACTAAACCAGCCCTACAAGAAATCCTGAGGGGGACTCTCTGAGGGAAATGTTGCAAGGGACAAGATACTAGAGACACCACCACAAGCATGAATCCCACAAATGAGACAATGACTCTAAATCCATATATTTCAATAACACTGAATGTAAATGGGCTGAATGCTCCAGTCAAAAGACATAGGGTAGCAGAATGGATTAAAAAAAACAAAATCCATCTATTTGCTGTCTATAAGAAACACATTTTAGACTGGAGGACACTTTCAGATTAAAGTAAGAGGATAGAGAAATATATATCATGCTGCTGGAAGTCAAAAGAAAGCTGGAGTAGCTATACTTATATCAGACAAAATGGACTTTAAAACAAGACAGTAACAAGGGATGAAGAAGGGCATTATATAATAATTACAGGGTCTATCCATCAGGAAGCACTAACAATTATAAATGTGTACGCACTGAATATGGGAGCACCTAAATATTTAAAACAATCACAAACAGAAGCAATCTTATAGGTAAGAATGTGCTAATAGCAGGGACTTTAATACACCACTTACAGCAATGGATATATCAACTAGACAGAAAATCACTAAAGAAACAATGGACTTGAATGACACATTGGACCAGATGAATCTGACAGAAATATTTAGAACTCTACATCCTGAGGCCATGGAATTCACTTCCTTCTCAAGTGCACATGGCACATTCTCCAAGATAGATCACATACTGGGACGTAAAGCAGCCCTCAATAAATATAAAAGAACTGAGATCATACCATGCACACTTTCAGATCACAATGCTATAAAACTTGAAATCAATCACAGGAGGAAGTCTGGAAAACCTCCAAAAACATGGAGATTAAAGAATACCCTACTAAAGACCTAATGGGCCAATCAGGCAATTAGAGAAGAAATTTAAAAATATATGGAAACAAATGAAAATGAAAATACAACAATCCAAACTCCATGGGATGCAGCAAAGGCAGTCGTACGAGGGAAGTACATTGCACTCCAGGCCTATTTCAAGAAATTAGAAAAAGCACAAGTGCAAAATCTAACAGCTCACCTAAAGGAACTAGAGGGAGAGCAACAAGAGCACCCCAAATCGAGTAGGAGAAGAGAAATAATAAAAATCAGAGCAGAATTAAACAATATAGAAACCAAAGAAACAATTGAACAANAAATACAAGCAATTATCAGGGAATACTATGAAAAATTATATGCCAACAAATTGGACAACTTAGAAGAAATGGACAAATTCCTAAACACACACTCACTACCAAAATTCACACGGGAAGAGAGAAAATCTGAATAGACCCATAACTTTGAAGAAATCGAATCAGTTATCAAAAATCTCTCAACAAATAAGAGTCCTGTGCCAGATGGCTTCCCTGGGGAATTCTACCAGACATTTAAAACAGAATTAATAACCATTCTTCTCAAGCTATTCCATAAAATAGAAAATGAAGGAAAACTCCCAGACTAATTCTACGAAGCCAGCATCACTTTAATTCCCAAGCCAGGCAGTGATCCAACAACAACAAAAAAAGAACTACAGGTCAATATCCTTGATGAATACAGATGCAAAAATCCTCAACAAGATACTTGCAAATCGAATCCAACAGCACATAAAAAGAATTATCCACCAAGATCAAGTGGGATTCATTCCTGGGTTACAGGGCTGGTTCAACATTCGCAAATCAATCAATGTGATACATCACATCAATAAAAGAAAAGATAAAAACCATGTGATCCTGTTGATAGATGCAGAAAAAGCATTTGACAAGACACAGTATCCCTTCTTAATAAAGACCCTCGAGTAAGTCGGGATAGAAGGAACTTACTTAAACATCTGTGAGAAGCCCTCAGCTAACATCATCCTCAATGGGGAAAAACTGAGACCTTTTCCCCTGAGATCAGGCACATGACAGGGAAGTCCACTATCACCACTGCTGTTTAACATACTGCTGGAAGTGCTAGCATCAGCTATCAGTCAACAAAAGGAAATCAAAGGCATCAGAATTGGCAAAGAAATCAACTCTCACTTTTTGCAGACAACATGATACTCTACATAGAAAACCCAACAGACTCCACCAGAAGCTTACTAGAGCTGATCCATGAATTCAGCGAAGTTGCAGGATACAAAATCAACATCTNAGGAACTTACTTAAACATCTGTGAGAAGCCCTCAGCTAACATCATCCTCAATGGGGAAAAACTGAGACCTTTTCCCCTGAGATCAGGCACATGACAGGGAAGTCCACTATCACCACTGCTGTTTAACATACTGCTGGAAGTGCTAGCATCAGCTATCAGTCAACAAAAGGAAATCAAAGGCATCAGAATTGGCAAAGAAATCAACTCTCACTTTTTGCAGACAACATGATACTCTACATAGAAAACCCAACAGACTCCACCAGAAGCTTACTAGAGCTGATCCATGAATTCAGCGAAGTTGCAGGATACAAAATCAACATCTAGAAATCGGTTGGATTTTTATACACCAACAATGAAGCAATAGAAAGAGAAATCAAGAAACTGATCCCATTCACAGTTGCACACAAAACCATGAAGTACCTAGGAATAAACCTAACCAAAGATATAAGAGATATGTGTGATGAAAACTATAGAAAACTTAAAAAGGAAATTGAAGAAGACACAAAGAAATGGAAAAACATTCCATGCTCATGGATTGGAATAATAAATATAGTAAGATGTCATTACTACACAAAGCACTCTACACATTCAATGCAATCCCAATCAAAATTGCACCAGCATTCTTCTCAAAACTAGAACAAACTATCCTAAAATTTATATGGAACCACTAAAGACCGCGAATAGCCAAAGTAATATTGAAGAAGAAAACCAAAATGGTAGGCATCACCATCCCAGACTTTAGCCTCTACTACAAAGCTGTCATCATCAAGAGAGTTTGGTATTGGCACAAAAACAGACATATAGACCAATGGAATAGAATAGAAAACTCAGAATTGGACCACAAAATGTACAGCCAACTAATCTTTAACAAAGCAGGAAAGAGTATCCAATGGAAAAAAGACAGCCTCTTTAACAGATGGTGCTGGGAGAACTGGACAGCAAAATGCAGAAGAATGAAACTAGATCATTTTCTCAACCATACACAAAAATAAACTCAAAATGGAAAAAGGACCTGAATGTGAGACAGGAAAGCATCAAAACCCTACAGGAGAAAGCAGGAAACAACCTCCTCCACCTCAGCCACAGCAACTTCGTACTCAACACATCCCCAAACGCAAGGGAATCAAAGCCAAAGTCAACTATTGGGACCTCATCAAGATAAAAAGCTTCTGCACGGGAAAGGAAACAATCAATAAAACTAACAGACAACTGATGGAATGGGAAAAGATAGTTGTAAATGACATATCAGATAAAGGGCTAGTATCCAAAATCTATAAGGAACTCACCAAATTCCACACCCGAAAAACAAANCAATGAAATACTACATGGCAATGAGAAAGAATGAAATCTGGCCATGTGTAGCAACATGGATGGACCTTGAGGGTGTTATGCTGAGTGAAATAAGTCAGGCAGAGAAGGACAGATACCATATGTTTGCACGTATACGAGGATTAGGAGGAAATTAATGGAGGACCATGGGGGAGAAGAAGGGGGAAAATATTGGGGGAGAGGGAGGAAGGTAAAACATGAGAGTGCCGAGAACAAACTGAGGGCAGATGGGGGTGAGGTTGAGGGCAAGGGGAGAGATGGGCATGGAAGAGGGCACTTGTGGAGATGAGCACTGGGTGTTATATGGAAAACAACTTGACAATAATCTTTTTTTTTTTTTTTAGGAATGCATATCTAGAAATGACCTGTGACATGGTTAGTGATACCTATTTACTTTGTATTGTTAAAGAGATTTCTGTACTATACACATCTGCCATATTTATTTCTTTTTTCGTTTTTATGTAGATATTTAAATAGAAAGATACTGAGATTTCTTTTTCATTATAAATTTTATTTTGAAAATACAGGAATGTATAGTAGAAAATATTTTTTCAAGTGCACTAGGCAGGCTACAGACTAAGCTGCTATGACAATATCAAATATATTGACTTAAATATGTGTATTTTTACTCAGTAAAATACTAGAACAAGATTTTCAGCTTTGAGGGATGATGGTGGTGCTGCTGTCATTAAAACCAAAGTCCCAAATTTGCTCTAATCATCACCCATTTCCCAGAGAGTATGAAAGAAAAATGTAGAATCAAGAACAAGTGGCTTTATCTGTAAGGAGATGACCCAGAAATAATCCACATCATTACCATTTACATTTCATTGCCCAAAGTTAATTACTTGGCTCCACTGAACTGTTAGAGGATGAAGAATTATTATCTTTAGCCGGATGTTAACGTGTGCATATAAAATTTGGAACCTAAAAATAAGAGTTGAATGGATGTGGGGAACGACTAGTACTTCCTCTTACATTTTGCTTCTAGCCTTTCAGATATTTAAGTGCTCCCTTTGTCTCCATGAAGAACAAAACCTTACCATCACTAATCCTATGGTATTATTAGATCCAGCTTTACTGATATATGGGTTATGTAGTTTACCAGGCTTAATGTGGCAGGGTTTGCTTGTTTTTTTTTTTTTTCTTTTCTTTCTTTTTCTTTACCTCCAAAAGGCTGGAAAACTTAAGCAGCATACAAGAACCTGTGCAAGTAGATCAATGGGGAATTCACATGCACTGCTGATGACACAAAATTGGCACAACACCATGAACAATTAGCTATCATTTAATAAAAATAGATACACATGCATTCAAAAATTTGGCAATTGTACTGCCAGGTGAGTTTCTTAAAAAAACAAAAGTCAGTGCACTTGAACCAAGGTAAATGTTTGGATATATTCATATTAAAATTATTTTAGTAAGAAGGAAAAAGAAGTTATCCCAAAAGTTGGAATTTTCTGGGATGCACTTATACAACTGTTTCTTTTAAGTTGTAATTTGTTCAGAGTGGTTACAGTTCTATCTTAACTGCTCAATTTTTACGATACCACTTACTATTAAATATTTTGCATATTTTCCCAGGAACTGTCCATCAATAGAACAAAAGAGAAATAAATCATGTTTATCCTAATAAATTGCAAAAGACATCACTGAAAACAAATGTACCATGACTAATATATCAATTTGGATTGGTCATAAATATGTAATATTGAGCCAAATAAATGAAATGCACTGAAGAGAGCATACGGTTTTATATGAATTATATAAAGTACAGGCCAAGAAAATGTCATATATATAAAATACATATAATACATATATGATATACATATATATATATTATTGCAACAGACCAATGCTTAAATTGTAAAGGAAGTCAAATGGATGGGTAATAAAAATATTGCATCTCTGGTTAGAGGATTTCCAAAGTACTACTTACGTTCAAATGGTCAAGTGGGCAGTGTGGCCATCAGTTTTTAATATAACTTTCCATGTAATAAATACATTCTAACTATAATATTTGTGTGTGATACATTTTGTATGATATTTTTGAAAGCGAGAGGATTTCTTGATAAAAACAGATAATCTCTCAATACAGCTTTATTACATTTTGAGTTATCTTTGTAAAGATTAAAAATGTGGTTGTTTCTTATTACATCTTATATGTGGATCCTTATAGTTATTGACAGATTGCTCTCCTGGTTTGAAAATATTTGACACACTCAACACAAAATCCAGGGAGACTGTGCTGTAAAAATGGACTGTGCTACCTTTACCCTATGCTCTCTGTTTGCACCTCTGTTCATCCACTGCTGTGACTGCCACAGGGTGAAAAAGGGGAAACAAATTATGGAGGGGCCAAGGGTGATTGCTTTCTCATCTCAATTCCCTTCCAGTCAGTCCTGCCTCTGCTGATTTAAAGAGAGAATATCTTGGGATCAGAGCAAAGGTCAGAACCTTGGCCACATCTAAATTAAAAATTAAATTTAAAAATATGGCCATAGCTGTAAAATGTAACTGCATTAGAAGTTGTAACTGAAGGAGCATGGCATGTCTCATTGGTTAAGAATGAGAGGGGTTTTTTTAATAAAAAGGATATAATAGATAGATGAGGATTAATATGTCCTGATTATTTGCTTCATAAAATAGCTAAGAGGAAAACTAGAAAAAGCAAGTTATAAATATTCTGAATTTTAATGCTTTTTACCAAGATTCCCAGATTCCCTCCTACCCTAATGAGTTTAGAGAACACAATGTGTACCACAATATTCTTTTTAAATGTGCATTAGTGATACATACATAACTTTGGATAAAATGATCCTTTCTTGCTAAAAATAAGGTCCCTTGTTTCCTCTTCCATTATTACTATCATTGCTATTATTATTAATATTTGACAGTTCTGCTCAACCTTAATACAAAGCAAATTTAGAATACTACAAAAATCAGTCTTTAATGATGCTCAGCTGTAATCAAGTGTACTGAGTCACTCATTGTGTAAAACTATGAATTAAGTATGTTAAAGAAGGGCCTTTCAGGGTTCTTGAGTGTCTCAGTGGGTTAAGCATCCAAGTCTCGATTTTGGCTCAGGTCATGGTCTGTCTAGCAGTTCGTGAGTCCATGAGCTGACATTGTGGAGCCTGCTTGGGATTCTGTTTCCCTCTCTGTTCGTCCCTCACTTGCTCTCTTTCTTTGTCTCTCAAAAATAAATAAACTAAAAAAAGGAGTGGGGGCTTTTGTTCTTTAGCTATTATGATGGTGATTTGTTTTCCTCATGAATTTTAACACTAGAAATTTTTTCATTTGGAAATTTCTAGTGCATAAGACCATAAGTCTACCTGACCATCATGGCTTTTGTTTGTTTTAGTTATATATGTGTATATATGACCTCAGGCATGGTTGTACAGAAAAAAAAAAACTGCACATCTATGCAGATATCAGCTCATCACTTCTTTGATAGCCATTTTAGAAAATAATTTGCAGAGAAGAGCACCTCCCTCACTTCTGAAATATAAAGAAAATATTAAATATGTGAAAATAATTTATTAAATTTCTATATTCAAAGTTTTGTAGACAGAACGATAAAGAAAGTAGAGAAAAAATATACTCGGTATAAGTAAAAACTAGTATCTATGTTTTATTAGAACATAGACATTCTCCTTAATATCCTTGTTGTTTTTCCACCTATTTTTTTGTTAAGGAAGAATTAGATATAAATATCAAAATAACACTGTAGTTTATTAAAAGCTTACTGCATAGGGCACGTGGGTGGCTTAGTGGGTTAAGTGTCTGACTTTGGCTCAAGTCATGATCTCACAGTTCATGGGTTCCAGCCCCGCACTGGGTCTTTGTTGACAGCTCAGACCCTGGAGGTCTGCTTCCTATTCTGTCTTCCTCTGTCTCTGCTGTGGGGAATAAGTTTAGGAATTCCCGGAACTTGCACAGATAAGTTAACAAGGCATAAAGAAATAGAAAGCCACAGGATGAACGTATCCAAGATTAGGTAAACAGGGCAAAGGTCCCCAATATAGGACAAAGTTTAGGAATAGGATATCTCAGGATGGAAACATCCAAAATGAGGTAAACAAGATTAGGTATTCAGGGTGGAAATGCTCCCCCCCCCCCAATTTAGTACAATAGGAGAAAGCTGCTTTCACAGGAAGGAAGAAGAAAAGTAGGTATATAGGTAAACTGGGCTATAGACCACAGCAGATTGAAGTTGCCCAGAGTGGAGCTAGTTAGCAAAAGAAAGGTGCCTTGTTGACCTTGAGGTAGCATGCTCTGTTTTTCTTCTCCTTAGGCAAGTTTCAGTAAACTAAGGTGGTGCTTCATGTCTGCTGTAAACAACTTTCTGCCCAGTGACAGGATTTTATTTTGTATTGACCCAAATCCCTAACACTGCACATCTTCAAAACCCCCTTTCCCTCACACCCATGAGTTAATGTTCACGGTTTCATTGTCTCTTTGTGTACATCCATCATGCTTGTAAGCCTTCTGATCCTAATAAAAATGGAGCAAGGACCCTTAGTTAGGGCTCTTGTCTCCTCCTGGACATTTGTCTCTCTTACATTTCAATCCCACCCACATCTGCTGTCTTGCTGGACAGGAGATAATTCCAGAACCAGAGCCTACGAAAATCTGCCACTTAGACATACATTCTCTCTCTCTCTCAAAAAAAAAAAAGGCGAAGATAAAAAAAAAAGTCCATCGCACATATTTTCTTGACCTTGTCCCTACACCACATAAAAGCCCTTCTTTTATTTAAATGTGTAAACATTTGCCTAAGCCTCTTCTGATTTCCATTTCTCACATTTAATTAATCATTACAGGTAACTGATTTATCATTAAAATCTACTGTTATCTTCTTCCTGCAGTGTAGTACTGGCCATTATCTTCTACCCCTCAACTACTACAAGACCTTTTAAATTGGTATCTCTCCATCCTTGGACCATCCTCTTCCTCTGAGTAATTCTTTTTTGATGATCATTTACAAACATGCATCTGATAACACATGTTGTTCTGCTTAACAACTTCACATGGGTTTTGCACTATCCTCCAGGTTAAGTAGAACTCCTTAATATGGCATCCTGCTCAGTGTTGCCCCTGTTTTGCACAAGTAACATCTCTCAGCATATGACTTTTACATATCCATCCTTCTGTGCCCCTCTTCCCCATTGCCTTCTCTTCTTTCATCTGCTTAACTACTGCTTCTTCTTCACACATCAGCTTAGATGCGATCACTTCCAAAGAGCGCCCCCTAAATTATTAGGGCACTAAGAGTCCCTGCTAGGTACTAACATGCTAAGAATATGTGAACATTGAAGGAAGGTAGTAAAAGAAAGTATTTTAGAAAGGTAAGAAAGGTTACAAACTAACAAGTATGTCTAAGTATTGAAAATAAGGTTAGAATGGCTTGAACAGAAAAAGAGAGTGAATGGTGTAGAACCTTGATAAAGGTGCATATAGTTTCGTGGATACCAAAATTTAAGATATAAAAGATGGATAAGTGAAAGGTTAAGATTGAATAGGCAAGCAGAACCAGATGATAATGTTGGGGGTTCATTTTATGCTAATATAATAATTTTGTATTCTATTTTTGACACAAATACAGAGGTTCTTTTCTTTTAAGTTTATTCTTGAGAGACAGAATGAGAGTGGGGGAGGGGTAGAGAGAGGGAGACACAGAATCCGAAGCGGCTCTAAGTTCTGAGCTGTCAGAACAGAGCCCAACGAGAGGCTCGAACCCATAATCCATGCTCGAATCTACAAACCGTGCTCAAACTCACGAACCATGAGATCATGATCTGAGCCAAAGTCAGATGCTTGACTGACTGAGCCACCCAGAGCCCCCAGTACAGAGGTTTTAAAAGATGTTCATAGCGTGCTAGGAGCACTGTCGAAGATTTGGATGGGTTTGAGTAGTGGCAGGAACAGTTAGAATTCCAAAGCCATTTATAAATGCCTCCTAACCTCATGACAGAAGTCATTACTCCTGAGGGTATTTCCTCCCCATTAAAAAAGATAGTTAAAAATGTTATTTTTTTAATCAAGATTCACAACAAAGATATAAACTAAAACAGATCATCTCCATATTTTTTTCAGAAAACTTTAACAATCTGTTTACTTGGTTATTTGTAACACTAAAAATAATTTGGCAATTATAGATCACTTGCTTTAGTACAGAAAGTATCCTATTTTCTTCCTGAACTAGTATAGAACTTTATAGTTAGTGTGCAATCCATATTTGTTGAGTTGCTGATTATGTTGGGTTAAGTTTCAAAATTTTATTAACTTTGATTGCTTTCTAATGTTTTTTATTTATAATTCTTTTCCTTGCTATGTAAGAGAAAATAGACCAAAGAAAAGTTTTAAAATCTGTTTCTCTGACTCATAAACTCTGCCACTCATTTCTAGTGATGATTTAAGGTCACAAGGATAATTTGTGTATTGCTGGGAGGTACAGAACACTAATCTCAAGGCTAAATTGTATTACCTAACATTTTACAAAAATTTAATAATTATTAATGTTGAATTTCTGTGAGGTCTATAGATCTTTATGCTGCTATTTCATAAATGAGTAACCTGGAGCTTCCTTCCATGACATTCCAAAGGCCACAACTGTCAGTGGATTGGAGCCAAGAGGGAATGTTAGACAATTTTGATGACAATCAATATGTATAGGGCAATATCTCCTAACTCAACCCATTAACAACATTGCCTCAGATCTAATGAATTAAATGTCATTTAAAGGGTGAAACTTTTGTTAAAGCATTTCTCCTTATATTGAGTGGACAGATTTTTCATTTAAGTTCACTGTCCAAGTGAAAATTTGACCTTAATGAGAGCATCCTGTATAGTAGTACATATGTAGAGGTCAAATGTAACATTAAAGGAGAAAATAGCACTATAATAATAGCTGATAGCTCACTGAGCTGTGGGCTCAGCACTAAATACACAGAACAGGAAAGGAGAGAAGGTGATATGTGCTCAATTGTCCATTTACTTAGCATCTATAGAATAAATAATCCACTCATGATTATTTGAAAGGCAGTGGAGAATTGTTCCTTTCTTGTTAAGGTGGTTAAATATACTTTGGATTCTTTTTTACAGAAAAGTAGTTCCTAGACTTTGAAATTATAATATAGAGACAATTGCTTCTTGTGATTGTGCCTTCAGTAAATATTTATTGAGTAAATTAACAGAACAATAAAACTAATTTAGAAATAGATTATAAATAAATTATAAATAGCAACACAATATGTAATCTCTTTCTGTCCTTACCAGCCAAAACAAAACAGAACAAAACAAAAAAACACAAGGTTTTAATTTAGCTTCTCTGAGCTATAACAATATTATCAACAATTTTCAGATTTGTAAAAATTATAAAATAGACTTCATGATGAAATCAAACTGGACAATTTGATAAAAGAGTACTTGGGAGTTTAACCACATTAATATGAAAACACTGATTGTCAAGATAAACAATTAAATTTAATAAAGTCAAAATGAAATACTTAAGTAGGCACAGTGTTGGGAAAGAAGCTAATATATAAAGAATAAAAGTAAGCTTTCTTCCCATGTAGCAGTTCTATACCAATGATCTCCTTTAACCATCTAAACAATGCTGAAAGAAGAATATTCTCACTCGTTTTTGCAAAAGAAGATACTTCAGGTGAAAGCTTTGAAGTGCGTCTCTCAGTATCACGTACTTTCTGTCCCACATTTCATGGTCTTCAAGTCAGCCTCACTAAATGTGTTTTGATCTCTCCAAAACATCGTGGTTCATCTTTGTCGTAGATTTTTTTTAAATAGCAAATCCTTCATTCCAGAACAAACATTTCCTTATTTCTCCTACCTCTTTCACTGGACTAAGTCCTCCTTTAGTCAATAATTAATTTTTAAGTATCTGTTCTGTGCTAGAAAATCCAATTCTCACTCACCAGGAATGTCTCAGTTTAGTATTTCTTAAATTCGTAGGCATTCCCTGATGTTCCAAACAATATGTTAGCCTGTCCATACCAGGAACTGCCAACATACAGACTGCAATACCCAGCTTGCTGCCTATTTGTACAATTCGCTGAACTAAAAATATTTCTTTTAAAATTTTAAATGGATGAAGAAGTCAAAAGAAAATGATTATTTTTGTGGAAAATGAACATTTTTTGAAATTCAAATTTCAGTGCCCATAAATATTTACTGGAACACAACCTTACTGTTTATTAATAAAATTTTTAATAAACATTGGAATATTCTGACATGCTTGTAAACAGCCATAAAGGACATGTCTAATTTTCTGACTGATATCAGTGGTACCAATTTCACCATCAGGAAGCAATAAAGAAGAATTTTGTTAATTTCTGGGATTTAAAAGAACTATCAATGAAGACTATCCTTACATGAGGTAGAAGAAAAATGTGGTAAATAAAAAATGACTCTATGATGAAAAAGTCAGAGAATTATTAAAGAATCCAGGTTCATTAAAGTAAAGAAAGATACATAAGCAATATGTAAATTCTGAGGAGATAAAGGGGATATTGCAAAGAAGGATATTGCCTGTGGGTGTTCATGTGTGTGTGCATGCACACACATGATTTTGCAAATATATTATTTCCTTTTTGTCTTGCAGACTCATGTTTATACCAGTTATGTAAGCTATTTGACAAACAAAATTTAACTTAATCCTTTTTCATTATGTTTTTCCATTTTTCTTAACTTTTGTCATTTTATATTAGATTTTATTTTTTTGAAGATTGAGAATCACTCATTTGAATTACTTAATATTCTAAAATATATAAGCAAAAACATAACTTAAACATTAAGGTACAATGTTAACTGAAATAAGTTAGTCAGAGAAAGAAAAATATATGACTTCACTCTTATGTGGAATTTAAGAAAGAAACCAAAGGAATAAACAAAGAAAGAGATAGGGAATAAAATCTTAAAATTCTTAAAGGTTCTTAAATACAGAGGTTCTCAGAGGGGATATAGATGGAGGCATTGGTGAAATATGCAAAGGGGATTAAGAATAAATTTAACCATGATGAGCAGGGAGTAATGTGTAGAATTGTTAAATTACTATATTGTATATCTGAAATAATGTAATACTGTATGTTAACTGTACTAGAATAAAAAAAAAAAACAAGCACTAGGAACACTTTTAATTTAATTCCAAAATACTGCACTAACAAAATACTGGACTTAGATATTGTTTTATTATAAATTTAAATAAGCAAATTATTTTAATTTTCTGGTTTAGTGTTTTTAGAATCATTTTTATATTGTGGAGTTTCATGTATGATAGCTTTTCTATACGAACATTTAATGATGGAGACTAGTGAATCCAAATTTTAGTCTGTGACTAGCAGCAGAATTTTAACTACTTCAATTTCTAATATTCCAGTAGCTTATGTGTAATCCCTGATTATACCTCCAGGTTTTTAATATTCCTCACTCCAAAAGACCTTGATCATAGTAATTTTCATGTTCTGCTTACAAGGTTAGATTTCTTATTTTATTTTAATAATTTAGAACTCATCTATAATTCAGAATAATGCATGACTGATAAATAAATAAACCTAAATAACTTCTTGTCATATTAGAAAGTTGGTTTTCAAAATGTATTCAACTGATTCAATTATATTGTTAAGTGTGGGCAGTCTATTGTTAGATTCAAATCTATGAAACTGAACTGCTTCAAGGATTAAATAAGGTCAAATATCCTAACTTTTTGAATAATTTTAAAATTAATATTTTTTTTCTGATTATGAGGTTTTGTTTTGTTGTTGTTGTTGTTGTTGTTGTTTGCAAAAGAGGATCAAAAAATGTGCCCTCAGCTGAAATACAGGTCACTGGATAGTATCCACATTTTTACAATGTGTTGATTACATTAGGTCTTCCTTTCAAAATATCTTCCTGCTGGTTTCTATGGAGATGGTGTAATCTGTATTGAACTGAATAGAGGATGATTAGTGTGCCCGGCATGATAAAAGCAGACACTATCTTCTTGCTTGGCCCTGACTGATTAGATTGGGTCTGTTTAGAATTTTCTCTTAGTGTTAGGAAGGATATTTCCTGACTTTGGAGCATAGCTGTTAGTAGTAAAACACAAGATTTCTGGAGTCACAAATGAATGCCTAAGGTGCTCAGTGATGTTTCCACTCAGGGTAGACAGAACTCCAACATGTTCAAGGAATGCAGAACTACTGATATCACTATTTTGCTTTAAAGATCACAGTGGATACACTCTTCAAGATGTTAAACTTCTCATTCTTCACCTACCCAGACCAACTCTTGGCCAAAAACGTACAGGAAAACCTCATGAAGACTTCTGGGGCCAAACTTTGGGATAGCCTACTATTTTCCAATAATCTATTTTGCAAATTTCAGCTGCTTTTGAAAACTGAATTCCAATGGTTGTGCCCTCAGCTCAGAAAAAACTACCTCTATCTTTGCTTGACTTACAATTTTTGGCCACAGTTCTGAGTGCATTAATGTTGAAGGCCAGACTGAAGGTAAGACCCTCCTTATTTGTCTCCTTCCTATCAAGCTTCAGAGTTATATACTACCTGTTTTCCTATGCCTAAAAATAGATTTGCCTTACATATTCGATCCAGTTTTATAGTTGTTTACTGTGTTAGAGTTAAGTCCAGCACCAGTACCACCAAAATGTTCTGAAGCAAAATTGTCATTAATTAAAATGTCATCTTACTAGTTTTAAGCCTAATAATTGCATTGTGCAAACTTCATTTTAATGTTTCAATCCCAAATTGATATCAATGAAGTTTTGATTTCATCTTATCCCAAGATGATGATGAGNAGTAATTAGGTTTATTTTATTCAGAATTTTGTTTTTCATTTCTTTTAGTGCACTTTTTTTAAATGAGAATGTGGTACTTAATATTTTAGTTTCCAAAACTTACAGGTATTTTTATAATGGCTTAATATTTGGTGGCTTTTGGATATATTTTCTGACTGTTTGAAAATAATTATTATTCTTTCAGGGTACAAAGTGTATATATATATAGCTAATTATATTTAGGTCAGTATCTTTATTTTGTCATCTAATTTATCTTTCAAATTTGGAAATTCTTGTGTTAAAGTTTACTTTTGGATTTCTGCAAATGTACATTTATCTATCTATCTATCTATCTATCTATCTATCTATCCATCCTCTATCTATTTATTTCTTTATTTGTTTTGTACCTTTAACAGATGTTATTTTCATTTTCTTTTCATTCTACTTTTACTGATAGTAACTTAATACATTCTATTTCTTACAAAAAGTCAATACCTAAAAGTAAACACTTTCCAGCATTATTCCAACATTGGATTTTCTGGAGGAGACTTATTCACAATATCATCGCATGGGAACCTCTTTCCCATAGGAACTCATTTTTATTTCCTATTGCCAATTCTTACTTGCTGTTGCCAATGAAATGTAGCATTTCATTTAAACTAGTAACATTCACTTGCCACATTTTCAGAATTATTCTTATTCATAGAACTACCAATACTTAATTTAATTATTCAGGGCATGTGTCTTAGACTGCATCTTACCCTTTCTTTACAAACTGCTCTTTTGTCTTGGATTCTTCGTCAGTAACCAAAATGAAGAAAGATTGAAGAGGTTAGATAGTTGGAATAGTTTCTTCCCAGTTTATAAAGGTCATATCGAACTTCATCACAAGTGATGAAACTAAGTGGGTTTCACGTTTAACTTAAAATGAAATAAGAACATGCAGAGTGATATGCAATTTAATCAAATCTTATACTCTTGTCTTTCCCTTCCTACCTTCCCTCACATATAGACTCACACAATATAGCTATTAATAAATAATTGTAAAATNTTGACAATAAACTATTAAAAAAAAAAAATAAATAAAATAAAATTGCATTGTTTTTAAGAGTTCATATTAAATATATCACCTATAATAAGATATCACAAAATGTTAATATTTTATATACCTTAGAAAGATTAGAACAGATTTTTTCTATGTAAATCTGTTTGATACATGTAAACAAGTTTTTAACAATTTCAATTATTCACATTCTGCAAATTTTCATATGGTACTTTGTGTTTCCTTATAATAAATTTCTTCACAAGTAATTGAAGTTATTTATATACAATGTTTTCATAAGCAGTGACTTCATTATTCCTGATTCATTTAGGAAGATGAGAAATGTGCATTATGGTGATAGGTAGAAACAAAATAATTAAGGCTAAAATGAATTATGTCCAACATCAACCTCATATTAATTTGTTTTATCTATACTCCATCTTAATCAAATTACTGTTGTAAATAATTCACAGTGTAGTAATTTAACAGCTTGTAAATCTCAAAAAAAGATATGACATTTAAGACTTTTGTGCATCTGTAAAACAACTTGTTAGGCTATTACAAATCTAATAACAATACCTACTTTAGTATTCCAATCACAACATATATATTTTTGGTATTGGTTTACAAGCAAAGTTGAGATAAAATTCAAATAAAACCTCATATTCATTATCAGTGTGAAAGAGCCCACACATCAAATTCTTCCAAAACATGTTCTCCATAGTTGGTTGACTATTTCCCTCCTGTCATAGAACAAATGGAAATAGATTCATTTTGTTACACTGGATGCCTGGAGATAAATACATGTCTATGACATTTTAGAAGTGGCTTTCTTTTCTGTAAGTGATTTATAAGAGAAAATATAATCTTACTATTTTTGATCCTCTATTTCCCTTATAATCAATTTATCCTAATATATTAAAATTTATTTTATTGTAAATTTTGTACCCATAGATATCAATTTGAATTATATATTATTTAAATGTAAAAGCTAAATTTTGGCTGCTAAAAAAGACTAGTAAAAACCATAACACACAAGATATAAGATTAAAAACAAAACATAAATGTGTCTATTTTTAATAGCATAAAATTGCTGTTTCAACATAAAATATGAAACTAAATTGTAGCAAGATTACTTCTAAAGGGTGAGGTATATTTTATGGAATATTTACAGTTGCATAGAAGATTTTCTTTAGAAGAGGATGATATTTTCCCTCTTGTTATATAGAATTTCAAAAACTACATATGAAATAGATATATTTGGGTAGTTAATGCTTTTCAAAATGATCACTTCTAAAATTTCAGTAATATTTATAAAAGGGATGTTTTCCACTATAAAACTTTTTCCCATGTGCAGGCAAATCGATTTCTGCCATATTGTTCAATTGAAATATAGTTTAAATGACGCCCTTGAAGTATCTTCTAAGACAAACATGTATCTTATCTTGGCAATTAGGTACTTAAAGCCAGTAGTTCAAATGTTAAATTTGTAGTCAAATACCCTAGATATAGAAAGGTCAATATTATGTTCACTTTGTAATTTTTAAAAATTTGAATAATTCAAGCTACTAATTTCTGGATGGATTTAAGATGAATCAATAAATTTTAAAAAAGATATATATTTTTAAATTACACATTAACAGGGCTCCTGGATGACTCAGTCAATTAGGTGTATGACTCTTGATTCGGCTCAGGTCATGATCTCATGGTTTGTGGTTCAAGCCCCACATCAGGCTCTGTGCTGGCAGCATGAGGCCTGCTTGGGATTCTCTCCCTCCCCTTCTCTCTCTCTTCCTCACCTGTTCTCTCTCTCTCAAAAATGTATAAATAAACTTTAAAAAATACTATATATTAACAATAATGATTGAGTTGTCCTGATTGTGAACTATGTGATCGTGTTAAATGAAAGCAGTGAAACATATCTCTAGTTTCTTCTTAGTGCCAATATTATACAGTTTTTTTTTAGTTTTGGAAAATAATTTATTTATTAATAATTATAATGATATAAGGCATATAAAAGACATTCTAGAATATGTGACTCACATTTCAATTTACTTTATAACCTCAAAGGCAAAATAGGGAAAACATGTTAGCATAGAATTAGGTCACGTCCATTTGTCTAGTACAGTGATACCATACAGATGGTATCACTTAGAAAAAATCATTTGGTAAAGCACTTTTAAAAAATGGAATATAAAAACATATTAATAGAAGAAGTCATTTCTATAATTGGGCATACCCCAAACTGAAGATTATAAAGGATTATTTTAAGAAGAGAAGGGAAGGAGATGAGGAAAGAAGAATAAGAACATGAACAAGAAGATAAATATTTAAGGCAGTACTCTTATTATGTTCTAATAAGTTCTACAATTAGATTCTAATAAGATTCTTGCAAGACTTGCCAGAGTCTACAGAGTGAAATATGCTTTGGAATATTAAAGGCAGGATAGATTATACAATAATTATTTGGTAATGATTTTTTCCATAAAACTTATTTGGAGAAGTATACCTTGAAACAGAACTGATAAATGATGCTTAAGTTTTAAAAAGATTGACATACTCTGTACTTTACACTTATCCATAATAAAAAATTAAAATAAAAGCAAAAAATAAAGTATAAGATAACAATTAAATAAAAATAAAAAAATTAAGGGCCAGATATTGATAAAAGAAATATTGCTCAAAATTCATCCTAAAGATTTTGTTGACTGTGTAGACCCTGCAAATTCTTATTAACATGATGTTAAACAATTTACAAAATTCTGTAAGAAAATACTGAATTGTTTAAATATTTGGTTTAAAAAGCATTTCAAATAAATATTTTTTAGTGATAAAATGGCTTTAAAACTGTATTTTCATTCCATTAAATGAAAATACAGTTAAAAACAACATATTCTTGTCCTTAATAATATAAAATTAAAGTCAGTGATGGTGACATCACAAGATCAAATGATCACAGAAGCTGACAGTGTATAGTCCCTTCAATTCCTCAAAGCAATTACATGAAAAATTCTGATTAAACTCTGGTGGCCTGAAAGCTTTCTCTTATCTCTTCATCAAAATAGGTAAACTCACAGACACTTGCATCTGCAAAACCCACACAAACACATAATTTGCCTCACACAATATGTGCTATTGCCCATAAACTGAAAAACCTCAAGAGTTATTCACAAAGTCCATGAATCCCCCTGAGCTATTTTGATTCCTCTCCTCACCACTGAATTAATGTGATGACTTCCAGTTTATTTAAGGTCAGTTGTACTTGTGTTTGAATTCCTTGAAATTTCTCTGACCTTTATTCTACATCCCTCTTGGCTTTTCCTGAGTTGAGAGTAATAACTTTTCCCCCAAACACTGGAATAAGACAAGGAGACACACTTAAAAATCAAATAAAATACTTGCAACATGGAGGGGAAAAAAAGGAGTAAAATTTCTGGTTAAATGTAGTAAAGTGCATCTTTTCCCCTAGAAGCACCACTTGGTTGATGGTAAAAAAGTAAAGAAACAAACTGGTCTAAGCCCATCAAGACAAAGAGAATAGGATAACAGATCAACATTTTCCCAAGCAATTCAATAAAATTTGAAGAAAAATATGGATGGAGAGGAGGGTCACTTGCTTACTAGAAGTAAACTATAAACTAAATGCTTACATTGGGATATAATTTTGGAGAAAAATGACTTCTCCCTTGAATCTTTTAGTCTCAAGATTTGGAAGCACCAATACCAAGAAAGGCGATAATTAAATTTAGAACAGAATTTGGGAAGATGGATTGAAAGTATGTATATGGATCATTTGGTATCCTTGGATACTTTTCTTTCAACCTGCAGATTCAGGTCACCACTCTTCTAAGAGACTAAAAGTTATTCTGAGAATAATGTTGCCTCAGAGACTTCAGACCTGGGAACAATAATGCATACAGAGACTGTCATTCCTGCAGAAGCATTGAACCATCAGAGTAGGGGTATATGACTGTCCAAACCATGGGGCATCTGTGTTTCTTCTCTGTTGCTACCAACAGAACCTAGACAATGAGCATCATCAGTTCAGCGATGGGCAAAAACTAGTACACAGTGTATGTGAAACAATTCTTTTGGGTTAGGTGTATGTATTTCCAAATCCAAAAGCTGAGGATTGTAGATGACAATTTCAAAATAACAAAAAACATGCTAGGAAAGAAAGCAATATGCAAAGTATTTGAATCTGTCACAAACAAAAGATGAATGAAGTGGCTCCATTTCTTATAGGAGGAGGAAAATTTAATATTAGTTCAATGAACCTAAAATTAATACTATATATCTGTATTAGTTTCACACTCTTCAAAATGTAACTGTTAACATTTTAAAATAATCTCTTGGTCTTTCAATATTCACTCATATTTTAGATGCAATGTATTTTGTAATGATGATTTAGTCAATTCATTTCATTCAATGACAATGGAAGTTACAGAGATAATATGGCTTTGGATGTTTTGGTTGCTGTTCTAACCAGAATAAAAAAGTCATAGGCTATCTCTAGACATTAATGAATAATCAATTATAATTCTTTAAAAGTAGTCTGATTTGTTTACTTGCTCACAGAGTATCAAAACACTTTTTTCCATATTGATTCACATTTTCAATGCAAAGTAGTAAAACAATTCATTGANTACATCCTAGTCCCTGGAACCCATAATGTTACCTTATATAACAAGTGTGATAAAGATATATGCATTTGTGATTAAATTAAGGAACATAAAATGGGGACATTATCCTCCATTATTATAACGGTGGACATTAAATGCAATTACATTGTCCTTATAAGAGAAAGGCAGAGGGAGATGACAGAGAGAAGAGAATCAGTGATGTGACTGTTGAGGCAGAGACTGTAGTGATGCAGCCACGAGTCAAGCAATGTCAACAATGCCCAGCAGCTGGAAGAATTCCAGCAGAAGTAGCCTAACCCTGCAGACAAAACCATAGTTTTGATCCAGTCATACTATTTTTGTACTTCTGGCTTCTAGAATTTAAAATTTCTGTTGATTTGAGTTACTAAGTTTGGGTAATTTGCTATAGAAATCATAGGAATCTAATATAAGCATGTTTTGGTAAAATTCTAGCATTGTGTCAGATTGTGTTGTCTCATATTCCATACTTTTCCAATAAATATCTGAATAAAATACAGGTCTTGGCATCAAGACTGACATAAAATCTCCAGAAACAATGAAATAAGCAATGTATAAACTTAATATGATTACCTGAGTAGTGAATTTAGCAAATTGAATACTGTTACTTTTTTTTTTTCAAATTTAAACACAATGCCTAATATATTTTCTTTTAAAACTAAGTTCCTCACATTTTAGGGTGTGTGCACCGCAGAATCTCATTTTATTAGTAATATGTTCACTTTCCTCTTACCTGGCTGTTTAAAAAATTATCCCTTATGTTCTTCTTCTTAATATTGTTAATCTGCCATATTCTTAAGTCTCATAACCATATTTAATATTTAAACGTACATTTTCCTTTTTTATTGCTTGTGACTATTTAATAAACAGGATATTTTTAGGAAACCTATTTTTTGAGTAAGAATAAGTGATAATGATAATGATAAATAGAATTCTAATGATAAAATAGAATTTTTTCATATGTAAAAGTGAAAACTATGTATTGAAATTTGAATCACATACCATTGATTTTCCGGTATAACCATGTATGAATAATCTATATTACTTTATTAATATTTGTTAATATTATTATAATTGCTATAAAACAATTATAATATTAGTAGATTTTATGTAGAAATGAATTTATTAATTTAGCCAACTTACTAATATATAGGTTTGGGTTCATAACTTACATATGTGTCTCATAAATAAGTCAGTAGCTTCTAATCTGGTTTTCCTGACATTTTCCCAAAGACCATAGATGCATATATAAACTACACCTTTTTCTGTCATTCACAATAGGAAAAAGGATCTATAAAAGTAGCAGCAACAAGGGGTGCCTACGTGGCTCAGTAGGTTAAACAGCCGATGTTGGCTCAGGTCACGATTTCACCGTTTATGGGTTTGAGTCCCCACATCAGGCTCTGTGCTGGCAGTTCAGAGCCTGGAGCCTGCTTCAGATTCAGTGTGTCCCTCTCTCTGTGTCCCTCCCCAACTCATACTCTGTCTCTCTCTCTCAAAAATAAACATTTTTTTTTAAAAGTAGCAGCAACTAGAAGTTTCATTTCAATAAATGTAAATAAATAAACATAAATAAATAAACATAAACTTGGGTGCCTGGGTGGCTCAATTGGTTAAGCATCTGATTTTGGTTCAGGTACAGGTCATGATCTCAGGGTTCATGAGTTTGAGCCCTGCATCAGAGGATTCTCTATCTCTCCCTCTCTCTCTCTCTACCTCTTCTCTGCCCTTTTTCTCTCTCTTTCTCTTTCTCAAAATAAATAAACTTTAAAAAAACATATGATGCAATAGTGCTGTCCAAAATTTAAAAAGGTGTGTGTGTGTGTGTGTGTGTGTGTGTGTGTATGTGTTTGCAGAGTGTAAAAATAGCCAAAATTTAAAACATTTTAATTAAGGAAAAAAAATACACGGAATTATTATCAGAATTTACCACTCTGGTATGTATTAGGGGGACATCAATGAGTGAGAAGAGGAAGAGGTACATAAGGATAGCTCAGAATACAACTTAATATATGACTTACTGTTACACAATGTACTATAGTAAAGACAGAAAATCATTCCTATGGAAGGAGAACTGAATAACAAGTCATTTCAGAGGAAAGCCAGTCCAGAAAACTTATAGAGAAAGTGATGATATTATGACTATTGTACTGATGTGTGAGAAATCATCTAGATATTAAATGAAAAAAAAGTATATGCAAGTCCTAAGCATTTTTGGGAATCTGATACAATATAAATATAAGTTGGGAGAAGTAGATCTGTCTTCTAAGGAAGCAAAAGAGAGCAATCTAAAGATAGATTACCAAATACTGTGAACACTAGAATAAATAATAGTAAATATAAGGGAATTGCTGTTGTTTTTGTTTTATTTTTGCATTTCTGAGTTATTTACCTGAATTAAATAAATGAATAGTTTCTCTTGTTTCATTTAACATATGGGCAGTCCTCACTTGAGATTATAAAACTGATGGTGTGAGCTTAAACCAAGCAAACCCATGTTAAAATTCAATGGGAAAAAATATAATTGTTCCATGACATTTAAAAACTTTTATCAAAATATTAAAAACACTTACTGTTAGTTATACATTTACAGGGAATGAAGAAATAATAAAACTAATCTATATTAAAATCTTCAAAACATTGACAACTAAAGTGTTTTGGTGCCTTGAAAGCAAACTCATAAAAGGTGGTTTGAATAGTGTTTCTTTCTCCATCTCCATTTAATATACCTATGATATGGAACAATCATTTCTTCCTATGCCTTTTTGAATTGTCATTCTTCTTTCTAAGTTTGGGTCAGCTTTCCATGTATTATCTTTTGTGCTTTCAATGTTGTGAAACATCTCCAGGAGTTCCAATAACATGAACTTTATTCTCTAGTATTACTTCTTCTTGGGCATTTCATCACAACCACCTTCCTTATTTATGCAAAGTTTACCTTCATTAATTTCCTCTGGCTTCATGTATCGAATCTCCCAAAGAGGGCAGTACCCACATTCCCATGCCCACCTATCTTCCAGTCACTCCCAGTTTCATTCTCAGAGGTATCATTTCTTTTATTTTCTGCACCATTATCTTTATCAGTCTATTCTCTCTTTTGATGATCCATTTTTTAGAAAATCACTTGCATTTATCCCTGGGTGACAAGGTGGCAATGCAACTACATGCTTTTTTAATTTTTATGTGAATTGAATAACAGATGTGCAGTGACCAATCTCTGGCAGACTCTTAAACAAGTGATGTGAGTGGTCACTGATCATGATGTGCATCCATTATTTATGTAACAATTTGTGGATGGAGGAGCTAACAGTATATTTTACTTTATGCAATTTCTCACAGTTGATATACCCAATTGATTTTAAATTGAATCCATTTTTAGGGAACTGGTATTATTTAAGTAAACTGTAATAATTAAAATTCAAGCATGTGAGAGACCTGCAAAGCAAATGTTTATATGCTAAAATAGCAATATGATCATTGAAATAGCAAATAAATGTAAAGTATAGGAAAATTCAAGTATTAATACACAATCATTACTAAAGGTATGATGTAAAATATAACATATTTTAGATAATCATATTCTGATTTTATTTTTTATTTTAATTTCTTAAAGTGCGTATTTATTTTGAGAAAGAGGGAGAGAACATGTGTGTGCATGGTGGAGAGGCAAAGAGAGAGGAGGACAGAGTGAATCCCAAGTAGGCTCTATGCTGTCAGCACAGAGCCCTATGAGGGGCTTGATCTCATGAACCATGCTTGATCTCATAAAACATGAGATAAAGACCTGATCCAAAATCAAGAGGTGGATTCTTAACCGACTGAGCCACACAAGCACCCCAAATTCTGATTTTATTAAACAAACTGATAGGAAAACATGAAAATCTTAACCTTGGTGTGTACCCAGAAGACTATTAAATTTGAAATCCTTAATCTAGGAGTGTTAGAGTTACTCTGCACCCTTGCTCACTAGACACTCTGGCCTGTGCATTCTCACTTTTCCCAGAGTACTTTGGAACTGACAGTAGAGCTATCCTTTCAGACCAACACTCTACATTTTGTTAGCCTCCATGTTTCATCTGAACTTGGCTGGCATTCTTAAGCACATCTTCAGATCCTTGTCTAACCTCATGCATCCCTCCTTTTCCAGCTTATAACCTATCCATGACTCTCCATCACCTGGAGATCGAGAAGACCAAACTCTTGCTTCAACCATCAGTCAGATGGCACCTGGTTCCCTCTCATTGTCTCGCTCTCTGTTTGTTCCAGCATCTTCAAGAGTATGGCTCATTTCCTGGACTTTCCCAACTGCATGCTTTTTGAAGTTTCTGCTTTCTGCAGCATTTTTTCTTTGTGGCCCTCCCCATACAGCATCCCAGAGCAGGAGTTCACTTCCCTTATTCTAACCCAGCCTCCTTGATTTTGTGGAAGGGATTAGCACACATGCTGTGTTCTGCCTGATGTCCAGATACCTGGGAATGTACTGTTGCCCTCAGATGACATGAGCAGCTCATCCATCTCCCAGTCTGCTGTTTTCTCCCAATGCTAGAAATTAATGCTGGCACCCAATATTCCCATCTTCCTCAACGAGGGTAGGACATGAGCCCACCTACCTCTACTCCTAGCCAAGGTGCTACTTCCTCCCACTTCCTCTCCCTCAACAGTGCTGCCCCACTCCCAACACCCCTATATCCCTATGTTCTCTCCTGGGAGATCTTACAGAAGTGATGAGAGGGACTGGCCCATGAGATCTCTCCTGCCAGAGAGCCTCCTGAGATATAGAAGTGATAGGGTAGCTCATGCCAAGAGACAGAGAATTACAAGTCCTATTTTTCTTCTTCTAATTAAGCACTGAAAATTTTACCTACAGAACTTGTAAATTTATTATAATAGCTAGCTAATATCTTCAGCAGCTCCCCCATGAAAACCTTAGCTCCTACTCTCCTGGAATCATGGAGGTCAGGGAAGCCATGCTGCACTTGATTCACTCAAACACTCAGTAAGGAAGGCTAACCAACACAATTATCAAACTATTTATGTATTATACAAACAACAAACGTATGACCTAACCTACCATAAAAGTCATATTTATTTCAGCAACTTAGTTGAGTATGATTCTCCCCACCCCAAATAAAGGGTTGGCTTTATGTATTTGAAGGAAAATCATCTTAATTATTTCAAAGAATAATTAAGTCTCGAATGTAAATCTTTAAGAATCTAAAGTCAAAGGTGATATGTATTTTTTATTTTGGCATTTATGAAGAAATGTATGAATTTGAAAGATTTTAAGCAAGATGTCAACATTAGAAACAGCAAGTGTTAATCCTTCCCCCCTTCCTCCTTACAATCTGACAGAAGTGTTCAATGGAGAATAAAAACAAAAATAAAACATCTTAATCAGTGTCAAAAGCCAAATAATTGGGGACTTCCATGGGGACAGTCTGGGAGGTCACTCTCAGATAGGGCTTTCCTAAATCAAGGCCAGTAAGAAGAAAGGATCCCTCATGCCCCAGACAGAGGGCAGGGCTGGGTTAAGCCAGCTGAAGTGAGGTGACTACACAGGGACTGCCAGAGTCAGAACCACAGTAAATCCACTAAAAGAAGAAATATTCTGCCATCAGTTTGGCAACCAGCACTGGGTCACAACACCCTGCAACTGGAGGAAGACCTATTTGTGATATCAGGGAAGCTGTGCGAAGGCCCCATAATTGCCAAAGACTGCCTTCAAAATAGGAAAAAACACCATGCAGAAATGTGCTTTTTTTGACAAGATCAAAACACTGCAACTGTAGTGATCCCAGAGATCCCAGAGCCCCTGCCCCACCTGTGCCTGGGAACTGGTTGTATTTGTCAAAGACCACGGCACCTCAGCCTTCAGATCTTTGCCTCCCACCTGTACTTCCACTGGTTCTGGAAGTATCATCAGGGGCTGAGACATCTGCAAACATCTAGGATCCCAGTGGACGTCATGAGCTGCCTGAAGTTTGAAGACTGTTGGAGGAAGTTTGTGGACAACCAGGACAAGCCTTTTCAGCCCTAGGATAACCTGGAACAATATAGTGAAAGCATAAACCGACAGCTTCCTAGGATCCTGATGCCCCTGAATGATTAAGAGAATGATTTCAGAACTTGAAACGTGGATGGCCATCACCCCCCACACACTCTTTGAGCCCCAGTTAGGAAGCAATTTAAGAGGACTATTTCTGGAGCCTCTCAATGCTTCATAAACTGCTGACTCTTAGGAGGAAGTTGTAAGCTCCATAGACACACATGACCCTTGCCTGAGTCCATAAAACTTGTCTTTCCTTCTTCATTCTTTTGTTTTCTTTTATAAGTGTGTAGGTATTTTTATATTAGAAAAAAGGAAAATAACTTTTAAGACTGTAAAAAAAGAGTTAAGATAAAGCAAATTGTTCAAAATTCATATATCTGATTTTTTTTCAGATATATGACAGATGATTGCAAACTGAGGGGAATCACTAGGTTTTAACTCTCACCCTACAGATGGCAGGAACATTGTGAGATGTTACATGAAGTAGAAAAAGGAAATTGTGATGAATCTCAGAGCATCAAATAAACTGGAGGGGTGAGAGTCTGATAACGGGTCCCAGGGCTGATGACAATTTCTGATTTTTTATGTTTATTTATTTTTGAGAGAGAGAGAGAGAGAAAGAGAACATGAGTGGGAAGGGGTAGAGAGAAAGAGAGAGAGGGACAGAGGATCTGAAGCAGGCTGGTGTGTGCTGACAGTAGAAAGCCCAATGCAGGGCTCAAACCCATGAACAGTGAGCCAAGCTGGATGCTTAACTGACTGAACCACCCAGGTGCCCTGACAATTTCTGACTTTCAATAATGACTTTTAAATTCAAAGGCGGTGCCAGCAATGCTGGAAGGTCAAACACTGGTGACACATGCATTCCACAGTAACAATCTATAGAGGGGCAGTATCACTTCAACACTGGGGAAAATTCTGGAATCAGATAAAATTCCTTAATTCTGGAGAGGAAAGATGAGAGGGGAAGAAAAGGCCAACAATTTGAAAAGTGAAAATTACTCACCTGAAGACCCCTTTGCTCAAGACATAGCAATACTTAGATTTAAAAGTCCTAAAAATACTTGAGAGAATGCTTTAAGCAGTGAAATTTAAGTGTCTGCAAATGTGGTTATGAAAATTAGAATGAAGAAATCACTCACTAGCACAGCTGGAGGAAGAGCAAGCACTGCTCTCTTTTTCGATGTTTAAAAACTATATACAACTTCCACGAAATATACTGTGGCGATGACATTTTTAGAGTCTAGTGTTAACAATTCAGATGTTGATCATGCTCCTCCTGGAGCTTCAGAGTAAAAGGGCAGAATGTTTCTGCTGTTAGATTGTTCATAGGTGCCTAGTGCAGGTGACTCCCTTATGTTCACCTTTTCTGTCAAGAGCCACAATGTCTGCAATTTGCTTTTATGCAAAGGTCTAGCCGAAATTGCTACAATCCTACTTGCCACAACAGGATACTAGTCTCCATCACAGAGGGCTCAGTAAGGATGATGCTTTTGAATTTTTGAGGTGGATGTCACCATTGATAGTAACACGGTAGGATACAACATCTTTTGTGGCTAAGCTTTGGGATAGAATCAGATTTTGGTTCTTGATTTTTTTATATTTGTCCAAAAAAACCGTACATGAATATCCTTATTCTGTATATAAGTAAGCCCTTATATGTTACTGGTATTTCCAGTGCAAATATCTGTTTGTAATTTTCATCGTTAATTAAATTGAAGTAGGTAAAATTATATGAATAAGAAGTCATTTATATTGGATTTTTTAAATCATTATTATTTTTTTATTTTAGAGAGAGTGAGGAGGCAAGTGAGGAGAGGGGCAGAGGGAGAGAGAGTGAGAATCATACGCAGCCTCTAAACTCAGCATAAAATCCAACATATGACTCAATCCCACAACCCTGGGATCATGACCTGAGCTGAAATTCGGAGTCTGTTGTTCAACCGGCTGAGCCACCCAGGGCTGCCCTTTTAGATTTTTCATAAACCCAACTTTTCATGGAAGTATTTCCCCCAAATCAACAATTGATAGAACAATAATGATAAAAACCGTGTAGATACATTCTCTGGCTCACTTCTGCTTAGAATAAGTCATTCTGCTTTTCAAAAACCATGCCATAGGTGACGCTTCATGTCCTTTCTGCTTTAGGATCCATCACAAGCAACTGATCAGAGTTTCATATTCCCTGAAAACTATCTGCCTGGCTAGGATTAGATCATGTATCCCTTCTGAGCAATTATTTCTATCACCCAGAATAGTTAACTGAGAGAGATATACTAGAAAGAAAATATTTCATGATTATTTGCTGTACCACATATAAAGTGGATATCAAACACTTTATAATAATAAATTAAAATCTATTAACATAAAATATATTAAACATCTTGCAAAATGTCAATAATAACTTTCAAAATAATATTTAAAAATAAATATCTTTCACTATAATATAAATAAAAACACAATTCTTTTTTGCAAAACAAGAAAAAATGGTATTTGGTTTCTTTTAGAAGACAATTCTTGTAAGAAATATTTCTTATAAAATTTAATGATTTAAACCCAAGTAAGAATAAAATAACTGAGGAGATATAAATTATTCTAATCAGAAATAATGGGCAGTCAGTTTCTTTCAAGCCTATTCTTCCAAGTTATTTTTATACTTATAGTATTTTTCAGTCATTATTATGATGAAATTTGCTTTGGGAACTGAAAAAAGCTAATTGCAAGTGTTATCTGAAAGTAATTTAAAATGAAGTTTATTTTTTAATATAATTTTTAAAAAGAGGATATTTTGGATTTAAGTAATAAACTATATTTAAGACTATAATATTTAAAATACAAAGCATTTTATATAGGTAAATTAAGTCAAACAAGTGACTCCCAAGTAAAAAGTATTGGGGTACCTGGGCGGTTTAGTTGGTTGTGTCTGACTCTTAATTTCAGCTCGGGTCATGATCTCATCTCATGGTCGTGGGATTGAGCCCACATTTGGCTCCATGTTGAGCTCGGATTCTGCTTGGGATTCTCTCATCTCCTGTCTCTTTGCCCCTCTCCTCCTCAAAATAAATCAAATTTAATAAAAGTATTTGTGTGTGTATATAAATATATCTTACAATTTAATAATTATAATAAGATCATTAAAGAGCTTTAAAAAAAAACCTTTTAAATAAGAACATTGTTAGTGACATGAAATCAATAGTAAAGAAAGCTAATAGTTCAAAAGAGTAAATTTAGGCATCAAATAAGTACCTACAAACATTTACTTAAAAAGTAGAAAGTATACATTAAACAGCATTTATGCCAATCAAAATTACGAAGTTTCAAAATAAATGATTCAAAATGTTGTCAATGGTTTCAAACTATGTTTTAACACTGAACATTAATACAGACTTATAGAAAAAGTGAAATGGGCTAACCATATTCTGCCAAACTCAACCCTACCTTAGAATGGAACAATAAACTCTGGACAAGATATAAATAAATGATGTTCTGAAGGCACTAAAAAGTAAACAAAAATAGGCAGACTCTGGTGACAACATTTGGTACAAATTTGTCAAGGTTTGAATATCTCTATTTTCTCAGATTTTACCCTGAAGTTAGGCCCAAGATGCCAACATGAGGTTTGGCTTAAGTTCTGAAAGCAAACACACACACACACACACACACGCACACACACACACATGGGTGGGAGTAGGGAGAGAAACAATGATAGACACTGATAGACAGAAATCTATCTTCTTCTGATGAAGAACTAAAAATCAAAATTCAAAGCAATCACAGTCATTGGAGCACTGAGCATTAGTGGAAAATTCTCTAAGTCAGTGTGAATCCTAAAATCTGTGTGCAAATTCTGCCTCAATCTTTGGGTTATGTCCAAAGTATTTGAATCATACATACTTCCGTCAATCTAACTAAATATATAAAAGCTGAATAAAGGTTGAGCTGCCATACAAAAGACCGGGTTGACAGTTGATTTCAACTGGTTGATTGCTTAATAGTGGAATCAATAATTTTCAAAAGAGTATTGCTGAACTTGCAGCTTCACAGTACAACATTTGCAATATGCAGGATAAAATAAAAATTATTCAATATAACAAAAAGAAGGAAAAATATTACAGTTTCTCAAAAGAAAAATAATTAACAGAGAATAACTCCAAAATAACCAAATCAGCAAATATGAATTTTAAGACTAGATACCGCTACTGTGGTCAATAACATAAGAGAAACATACTTCCACTGATGGAAAAGATAGAAATGGTCCACAGGTAAATGATAAAAAAAATATACTAAAGCTTAAAGAATACACCTAGAATAAAAAACACTCAATTAAATTTATTCAGAATAGTGATCCAGTGAACATAATAGATCCAGTGAAATTGAAAATAAATGAACTAAAATCACCTAAGCTGAAGAAGAAAGAAAAAAGAATGATTGAAATGAAAACTAAGCTTTGGGAAAGCATATATAGAATTGATATACATGCATTTCAAGTACCCAACAGGAGGGCAGTAATAAAGGGAGAGGAAAAATATTCAAAGAAATGATGACCAAAACATCCAAAATTTGGTGAAGCATATAAATTTTCAGAATCAAGAAGTTCAGCAAACCCAAAGCAGTATGAATAAAAAAAATGTCAACCATTCCTTGGCACAAAAATTAAACCATTTTTTAATTGAAAACAAAGAGAAAAAGAAAATCTTGAAAATGCAAGGAGAACATACCATAGTACATAGAGGGGAACACAAATTTATATCACCAATGAATTTTCATCAGAAACTATGGGGGCAAAAGAATATTGAACTGAACTCCTTAAAGCTGTCAACCCGGAAGTCTGTATCCAGTAAAAACGTTTTCATGCATAAAGTGAAATAAATACATTTCTTGATAAACCAAAGTTCAGAGAGTAGTTACCAGATTTCTAGGAAGGTATTAGGTCTGTGGAAAGACATGGAGTTCATCAGAAATGAGAGTTATCTGGATAAATAGAAAAGACAATATTTTTTTTCATTTCTTTAAAATAAAAAAGATTATTTAAAATAAGAAGTATAATAGTTTCTTATCGGGTTTTTCATGTATGTAGATATATTACATAAGATAACTACAGTATGAAATATAGGAGGGGGCTTGGTTAATGGACCCAAAGAGTTAACATGGTTTATATATTTTATGTATTATGGTACAATGTTAACTCTAAGTAGACTGTAAACAATTAAAGATAATTTTTGTCATCTCTAGATCAACCACACACACACACACACCCCTCCCCCACACACAATCCAAATAGCTGCAACATAAAGTCAATAGATAAAATGGAATTTTAAAGTTATTCAGATCACTTGGAAAACAATATAGTAATACATTTTGATATATTTTATAATTCTTATATGTTAACCACCTAATGATTGACACTTACGTAGTAATTATATAACAAAACTTCATTTTACAAAAACACTGATGAATATACTGGTAATGTTTGACCATTTATCATTTTCTATTTACTCATGTTTTATATCTTAAGAGTTGTATACATTTTATTATGGGGATCATTATTACTATTTTATTTTACAAATGTCCCTGCAGTTGTAAACCCCATCTTGTATTTAGTCAGTCCTTTCATTTTTTCTCTCATAAACATAAACATCTATGTGGAGGTAAGGCTTCTGATTTTTCTTCAATGTTCTTTGCAATAATGTTACTGCATTTCTATCTCAATAGCTTTTACCAGTACTAAGCAATGTGCTCAAGAGATTGGTTGGGAAAACAGATTACATCAACCTTCGGGTACTGCAAGGTTAAGTGATTTGACCTTGGTCACAGGAAAGATAAATGACAGTACTAAGAGCAGTATCTGGCTAACATAAGGAGCTTATTTTAATCTATTCTTCAATGTTAGTTTCTAAATCAGAGATTTTGCTTTACAAAATACAGTGAAAATAAGCAAAGAAGTGACTTGAATTAAAATTTGCATGAATTCAATTCTGTCGTCTTATTATTTCAATTTTCCAAAATGAGACAGTTCTTTTGCAGTAACAAAATAAAATGGATTCTGGACAATGTCGTTCAATAAGTGTTTATCCAGGCGGATGTCTGAGAAACAATTATTTGAGAACCACAGTAGATTAAGCCCCAAATTGAAAGAGTCTGAAAATTTGGTCAGGAAGCCAAGCTTAACATTCTCTAGCACTAGAGACAATTAAGATCTGCTAGCACAGTATTCCTTAGAGTCTTTTTATTTATCTGTTCTTTAGTTCATTCATTCATTCACTCATTCATTCATTCATTCATTCATTCAAACAATGTAAATTTAAATTAAAATTCTGCTTTCTGGAAATGAGCTGAGATGAATGAATTTTCAGAAACACAGAGAAGAGACTATTTGCCGGCCTGGGAGTGAGAACAAAAATGAGGATAGATTGTGTTGTAGTCACTGTGATAAATGCTGACTACATTTGTCCTTCAAGGTATGCTTTCTGGAATCCACTTTGTGATCCAGTGTACATTTACTGGAGATAAAAGACACTCACCTCCATAGTCTGTCTCCAGGACTGATTTTAAAAGAGTGATTAATGTCAAAGAAATTTTCAAAAACTTTATTTTGATGTAAATATCCTTGAATATAATCATAGTAAGAAAATAATTTCTAGACATTTTCTAAATATATAATTTTCATTTTACTCTAACACTCCATCATTGATCTGTGCTATTTCACAGTGCATGCTTTATACTTCCTACCACAGAGGCCAAGGGAATTTGTAAATAATTTTACTGTCTTATCTAGAGGGTAGAAAAGTGACCTAGACAGAGCCAGGCAATGTTTTTCCAGAGCAAGTCAAGCCAAAGAAAAGTCTTAGGTTTTCATTTCTGCCAATGGGTATTAATGATGTCCTGAAGTTAGGGTGGTGTTAAACTGGTCGGGTTGTTTCTGCTTCCTGTTTCTTTATCCCACCTTGTTTTCATGACATCTGCCCAATTCACTAGCCTGTTCTATAACTTATTTTGAGTGTTCTAAGAAATTCTATGTCTGCTTAAGATAGCCACAATCACCTTTTATGTCCTGCAAGCAAGAGGTTTGATAACAACAACAAAACTATCCATTTTTATTTTTTTAATGTTTATTCATTATTGAGAGACAGAGAGACACAGAGTGTGAACAGGGATGGGTAGAGAGAGTGGAAGACAGATCTCAAGCAGGCTCCAGGCTCTGAGCTGTCTGAACCCATGAACGGCGAGATCATGACCTGAGCCGACATCAAGCACTTAACCAACTGAGCCA
This sequence comes from Crocuta crocuta, assembly GCF_008692635.1. Taxonomy (NCBI): domain Eukaryota; kingdom Metazoa; phylum Chordata; class Mammalia; order Carnivora; family Hyaenidae; genus Crocuta; species Crocuta crocuta. Next base: position 690,590 of record NW_027551564.1, on the reverse strand, counting down.
CTCAAGCACCCCACAGCAACAAAAAAACCTTCACTCTATAAATAAACATGAACTTTAGACTTTCTACATCTGTGGATTTTAAAGTAGTGCCTGTAGCATTTTTTCCCAAAACCTTATTACTATTTTCGAGTTATATGGGCTAACCTTTATCTGTCAACTTACTTTTTTTATTTCTGTTTTGTGAAACAGAGGCATACATTTGTTTGTTTGTTTGTTTGTTTGTTTTTTCCATGATCAACCTTTAAGTAGCCAAGGCCTTTTAGCTACCTAATGTAGCACAAAAATAAGGTAGAGATGTGGATGCCTGTTATTGTGTTAATGCCTTTAGTGCCAGATGGTAAAAAAGAGGCATTTTCTTCAAAAGCCAAAAGATTAAAAATAGGGAAAAATCCTCAACCATTTCCACATTTCTGAATCCCCTTCCAATTTCACCTTGATTAAAGCACACAGCAACTGTTGCCATCACAGGAGAACATATTTGCTACTATGAAGTCTTACCCTTAATTCAGAGGGGTTTATTCTTACAGATTTCCTCCTAACTTTACTTTGTGAGCTGTTTTTTTTTACTTGTTATATTAAACTCTCCATCTTAACTCTGAATCTATCATTTGATTCCCTGTCTAGCATCCAAATATCAGAAATAAAAAATTCTCTAAAAAAGAGTTTATAAATTACCAGCTAATAGTCTGATTAAAAACACAAGAAAGTACGGTATGAGAATAGGTCATATTTACTATCTAATTACAGGAACGAGCATGAGAATATGAGTAAGAAAAACAGTTCTGCATTAATTTACTGTGACGGATTCAAGGGCCTGATTAAAAAACAACTCATTTTAATTTGAAACAAAATTCAACACACATTAGGCAGAAGACAATCAGCATTTTAAAAGTAGTAGTGGAAAACATCAATGACATTCTAAAGACAATTTATCAAGTAATGCATTGCAGGCAAAGGTGTGCCTTCCTTAGTACTTCCTCATCCATATAGGTTTATTAAGGAGTGTGCGAAAAGTTAAGCCAAATATATTCCTGATAATGATGGATGTCTTTGTCACAGGAAGACATTTTGTGAACAAAGCACACCAAAATTGAAAATGGAATCTCTCTTTCATGAATTTCCTATGAAAATAAAACTCCACATTATTAAATTGGCAGCAATATATTTTGGAGGATACCTAGTAGTGTTTGTTTTGTATGTTTTGGGAGATGTTTAACAGAAGGATAATACTTATAAACTTGTAATTATAATTTATCCTTATGAAAAATTTGAATTTAAGTAAGTATTCACATATCTGAAATATCTATATTTAATGTTTTCTTTATACTTTAATTGCTTTGATTGCTTTTTAAAATATAAGCTGGAAAGCTGACATATTTAAGTATTGAAATAAATTTCCAAAACATTAAAAGAATTCCTTAAGTACCATTAATAAATATTAGTGAACAGCATTTATTATTATGTCAAAAACACATACATGTCTATAATTTACATAGATTTACTTAGGAAAATCATAGATATCATTTCACTATTTCTTAATACTTAAAAATTAGAATTTGTGTGATAAGTTATCCTAAAAATTTCATAGACTCTATCACTTATCAGAGAAATACCCATAATTGTTTTCAACTCTTTTTTTTATTTGAAATTTTGATGAGATCAGATCAATCTCACCAGTATTGTCTAAATGAAAGTTGCATAATAAAGCTCTGAGAAATGAATAATTTTATAGCAGCATAACTTAAAGTGGAGGTATACATAATTTTAAGGGAATATTAAAAGCAATCCCTCAAGTAACTCCATCACTCTGATGTCCATCATGGAGACATATTGGGGAATGAGGAGAAGAATAAATTCTCTTTCACAAAGGGATTATAAGCTAGTTAAGAGGCACAGTAAACAGATAAGGTAGTTCAACAGAAATATAAGGGATGCATACCAAAGCAATTTTATGAAGATGATTCTAAGTGCACTTGAAAACCTGGAAAAAAGAAACAATGAAGTATAGGAGTCTTGAGATTAGCCAAGCTATACTGGGAAAAACACTAAAAAGAGAGGAAGCAACTTATTGTAGAGCAAGGTGAAAAAAAAAAATCAAGACTAGGGAGCAAACTACATGTGATTTTCTGTGTTTTTTTTTCCCCCAAAACAAAGAGAATGAGATTTAAGTGCTTTTTAAATAAAGTATGCTAGAGATTTTGAGTCTCTAAGAACTCTAAGTACATAGTATGTATGTTCTATGCAGTTATGTTATAGAAAGTTGATTAACACTGATTCTTAGCTGTGTTAATAAGAGGATGATTGAAGTAAATTTAAAAAAATAAATCTAAATATACATAGGTTTAATTAAAATTAACAGTGTTAAAATGGCTTCTTAATAGAACCAGTGTACCTATAGAAAGTGAGCATTAGAAAAACAATAAGGTCACCACTTTGTAGATTAAATCCTCCAAAAAGCAAGGAAAGTTATAATATTAGTATGGCTGTAAGTAAACTAGGAGCATGTTTTGTACATTGGCTATAGGAATTGCATTTTTGTTTTAATTAGAGGAGTTATTTATTTTAATGTTTTCATAAAATAAGTCATATTGTTAAAATTAAAAACACAATAAATAAGGGATCTAAGTAAGTACTGCATACAAGTAATTTTAGTGCTTAGTTTATTTGTTTTGTAATCTTGTGATGTTCTAGGAAAAAAAAATCTTGAGTATGGATGATTCTGTTCTCCCTTTGTACCAAAAGTGGAAGAAGAATCTAGCTCTGTTACATTAGCATTACTGCCTCTGTGGTGACATCATGAAGTGTCCATTCAAAAAAAAAAATGTTTATTTTTTTAGAGAGAATGACAGAGTGCAAGTGGGGGAGGGGCAGAGGGAGAGAGACAGAATCCAGAGCTGGCTTCAGGCTCTGAGCTGTCAGCACTGAGCCTGATACGGGGCTCGAACTCAGAAGTGTGAGATCATCACCTGGTTAAGTCAGACACTTGACCAACTGAGCCACCTAGGCACCCCATGAAGTGTCCATTTTAATAACTCTTTAATTTTTTTTTAAATTAATATCTGAGAGAGAAAGAGAGAGAGAGAGTGGGAGAGAGAGAGAGAGAGAGTGAGTGAGCAGGTGAGGGTCAGAGAGAGAGGGAGATATAGAATCTGAAGCAGGCTCCAGGTTCGGAGCTAGCTCTCAGCCAAGAGCCCAATGAGGGGCTTGAATCCACGAACTGTGAGATCATGACCTGAGCGGGAGTTGGACGCTTAACCGACTAAGCCACTAAGGCGCCCCTGAAGTGTCCATTTTAAAAGAAAAACTTTGAAAGTCAGAATTTCTCTACAAGAAAAATATAAATAAATGCAAAAAGTCTGTCAAGCAACATGTTTTTAAATGTTAAAATCCTAGATAGCTACTCCAACATCAATTATATTAGATATTTCAAGCTGCTGAAGAGGGCCCCCATAATGTAATCCAAAATTACTTATCTTGCTTAAAACAAGAAGAATGAAAAAAAAATTCAAGATAGATATATTTTAAATAGATTTCAAAACTTTAATTTTCTTATAGGAATAAAGGCAGAGTGGATAAATTGTCTTGTAGTTCTATATATTTCTTCAATTAAAGAGATTAGCTTGATAATCACAGATATATAGTACTTTTAAAGGGCATTTATAGATTTGGAAGTAATTTCAGCTCTGGTTTAACTGAAGCTTATTTCAGAAGTTTCTAGGGCAACATAATTTTAAACAGTCATGGGGGAAGGATACACTGTCCATCTCATTACCCAGTGGGTATGAAGAAATATTTTTTAAAACTTAATGAATAGAATTTTGAAGTGAAAGAAATAATTTTTCAGTAACCTTTACAGAGTCCTCAGACAGCGACAGCCAAATGCTCACTGGATAATGGCACTCTCAGTTCTCTGCTGGAGAAAGATCAGTTAACTGCAAGCAAGCTCCATGCAAGTCACTGTTCATCTCTTAACCGTGGATGAGAAAGGCTGATGTAAATCAGTCAACAAATGGGCATTTATGTAGTTCTGATGTTGGAAGCACTTTCCTTTTCTTGGCATATGGTTTCTAATCTCTCTCTTTCTCTCTCCCTCAACATCTCCTTGCTAAGTTATTACTATGTGGTCAGAGGGCTGACGATTCCTTCATAGCCAGATCTTCCTTACAATGAAATTGTGTGCCAGAGGGAAAGACAACAATCATCACCACAAACCAGCAACAACAAAAATAGCTTTGCCCTAACTAAGACTTACGTAGAACTTTTATCTAGTTTCCTTCTTTGTATTTATCTATTAGAGTTGTGAAAGTGTGAGTTTAGAGGAAAAGTTTAAAGAAAACACTCACTTAGGCTTACCACTAGCATGAAGAAAAAGATTCTGCACAATTTAAGCTAATCTGGGAAATACATAGTGGCTTAGGAACCATCAACCATTACTAGCATCCTTACAGGTAATGACTTTTATTGTCTGTGCTTCCATCCTCTGCGTATATTTTCCTTTAGAATCCAGGCCAGCAGTCAGATGCAGTCTCAGTAGTTTACTGTTTGACAATGGGGTTGAGGAATTGTGATTCAGCCATCCAAAGGGGACGCATGAGAACATGTATTTGATGTGGTTGCTGGATAGTAAAAGAGCTGAGGAAGAGACAGGGGATTGCTTGGAAAACTATTTTCTGGGTATATTATTTTTTTCTGTATAAAATAATTGATTTGATAGTGAAGGTTTATTTTAATTTCATTGGATCAAAGCTGTGGTATTATATAACTTCCACTTGAATTTTATTGGACAATATAGCAGTATAAAATTCAGATCAGAAAAAAAACACTTATCTCTACTGAAATATGAACTCTTGATATCAGATTAATTAATGTCTTGTCATGTTCCATTTAAGAAGCTTCTGGTTATAACAGAGAAGAGCTATCATTCGAGCCTTCATTGGCCAGTGTGTTGATATCATTCTTGCCAAATTAATACAAAGGCCTGTATAAAGGTTTCTGAAACTCTGTAGTTCTTTGTTCCTGAAGGGTATAATGATTCTAGTTAATACTCTCCAGCTAATTATTAATAGCTTTTAAGAGATAATGTATACTTATTTGACCTCCAGGGGAATTCTAGGTTGATCTCAATAACTCACTTCCTTTGATTTGATCTCCAAATATATGGACAAATAAAACTACCAAATATTAAGGATATTGATTAGACCATTATATAGGCACAGCTTCTCTTTTTTATTCATACTTGAAGTTTTGTCTCTTTGAGATTTTTTTTTTTTTTTTTAATTTGTTCATGCTGGTTGCATCAGAAGAGCCTGGGGTTGATTCCACCCAGAAGTTGCCCCTTCCAATGGTGTAAGCCCTGGGATAAATATTCTTATTCAGGTTTTTCTGTCATTGGAATAGTCCATTGAAACTGGGCTACAGAAAGAGGGGAAAGAAGCAAAATAAAAGTTCAGTAGTATTAAAGTCCCTTCTATCTATATGCTTACCTTGTGCTTTTTCTAAGAAGAGGGTACAGAAATGTTGACAAGAGAAAAGGATTCAGGAATCTTTATTTAATGTCTGAGGTCACTCTCTGTCACTATCTTCTCAAATAAGAACAACAAAAGCAAATGGCTTCCAGAGACAAGACTTTAGTATCTAGAAGAAAAGATCCTATTAAATTTAGGTGGGTAATAAATGGTAAGTGACTCAAACCGGTTCACATTTTTTGCATATCTGTTTTCCTGATATACCACTACCTCTTAAAAATATTACCTTTAGCAATGGACTGTGTGTGTGTTGCAAATATTTTTAACATACCACAGATTTTTATCTACAGATTATTTAAAACACAAACTCATAGCAGCACTAATGCACACTACAAAATTAAAACATTAAGACATTTAAATAGAGAATGACATGGTAATAGTTTAGCACACTACTAATAATAACAGAGTAAATGCTATTTATTATTAAAATGTGGAGGGATAAGCTTCTATTAAAAAAAAAAAAAGTTTTGTCAAAGAACAGCTCTCCACTCCTTGAGGAAGATGCTTTTCACTCTCTGCAATACTTGTTTACCACCCAGCAGGCAGCTTTGCTAGAGAGACACATGGAGCTATGAGGCAATAAAGGAAGAGGCAGTAGACACATATTGCTTCATATCACAGTTGGGGGTGCATGCATATGATCTTTCTTTTATCAAATGAATGAGTCCACATTTTAATCAGATTGTCAAGGTTTCTATAATTCTCTCTTATCATCCACCAATAAAGACTAATGACCACTGTTTCAGAGATTTGCATAGCTTACTGAGATATAAAAAAATATCCAAAAATATTGCTTACTGAGATATAAAAATATTTTAAAATTAGTTAATGTGTTTTAACTTTCATACTTGTAATTGACAAGATAATTTCTAAGTCACTACGTACTTGTAAAAAAAAACCCACAAAAATTGTAGTTTTGTTTTTTTGAAATATATTTTAAAAAACTGAGTATTTTGTGAGTGGGAGGAGTTAGCTGGTATAATTTTAAATGAGCTCTCCATTGTTTATAAGAAGAGATTTTCAAATATTGATTTGCCATTTATTCATCATGTAATGCAATAGAGAGGCATAAAAGAGTAATTGAAGAATTAAATCTATGCTTCATTTCTAATTTTCCTTCATTTGAGGTTTGTGCCTGACCTTTATGATTGACTATAGTTTTCATGGTTTAATCATAAATAATTTGACAATTCAAAGACAATAATATCAGACATGATATACAGTTTTTCTAAGCAATAAAATGCACTTAAAGATACCAAGGCTGAAGAGAATATAATAAGGGGTTGGGGTTTCATTGTTATCTGGTGACAGCATGGTGAATTAAGGTGCTTACTGAGATACCCTGTTAGGTCCAGACACAGCAGGTCAACTTGGATTTTTTTCATTCTCTTTTACTGGGTTTCTCATGATCAACATTCACACTCTTTGAAATTGTTTTATTGGTTGTATCAGTACATATATATCTTGACAAAGGAGAACAGATTTAAAGGAGACATATATGAAAAGTGAAGCTTTCCTGGCTGGTGAATTTAAAACTGGTGCAAGCCGGCATTATATTACTAAGATTATTTTCAATAACAATTAGAGAACACAGGAGAAATACCTTCCTTACTTGGACGTCTTTACAACAAAGGTAGGACACTGAGACAATTAAAAAAAAAATCATTCCAAGTTTCTCCAGTGCTTTTCAAATTGTTGCTCAATATACATTGCTATCTTTTACAATAATATAAAAATTTGCATGATATTTATTACTATCACTTTCTACCTTCTCAAAAGAGACCCCATAAAATTATTTAGCTTCTAAAACTCAGAAGTCCTCTGTTGAATGATTAGTATCATCATTAAAGCAAATATATGCAACTCAACTATGTATAGACACTGTCTTCTGTGTTTTGAATGGATTATTTTATACATGTGTGCACTACCCCGTCCCCTGCCAACACACAAATAAATCCGGTGAGAAAATCATTGGCTACCTTGATTTTCCAAATAAAGTTAAGGCATGGGAAGATTAGAGTTACTACATGGCAGAGTTGGTTTATGAACATAGATCATAATGTTCTATAACCTATGTTATTAATAATTATGTTAACATACATAATCTTTAGTTATTTTGTATGGAGATATTTTTTGGAATAGCTTTCCTGAGCTACAATTGAGACATTTACAATTCATTCACTCAAGTGTACAATTCAGTTTTTTAAATTATATTCACAGAGATGTGCAATCATCATCACAACCAAATTTAAAACATTTTTATCACCCCAAAAAGATACCTTTCCACTTTTGTTATCTCCCTCCAAATACCCCTTAGGCAACCACTAATCTGCTTTTGTCTCTATAGAGTTCCATTTTGTGGTTTTCCTGTAAATGGAATCACATCATACATGGTCTTATGACCTGCACCTTCCATGTAACATAATGTTTTTAAGATTAATCCATATGGTGTTATGTATCAATACTTCACTCCTTTTTTTATGGCCACATGAAAATATATATTCCATTATATCGTGTACCAGATATTGTTTGGCAGTTGATTGACATTTGGGTTGATTTCACCTTTTGGCTATTATGAATAATATTGCTACAAGCATCCATATACAAGTTTTTATATGCAGCTATGTTAAATGAGCCTTGGGTTTATATCTAGAAGTGGAATTATATCTAGAAGTGGAATTGTTAGGATATGGTAACTGTGAGTTTTTAAAAATTTTTTTGAAAAATTTTTATTTGAGAGAGAAAGTGGGAGAGAGGGGGAGAGGGAGAGAAAGAGAATCTCAAGCAGGCTCCATGTTCAGTTCAGAGCTCAATGAGGGACTCAAGCCCACAACCCTGGGATTATGACCTGAGCCAAAATCAAGAGTCAGAGCTCACCTGACTGAACCACCCAGGCACCTCTTGGTGTTTGATTGTTGGAGAAACTGCCAGAGTGTTTTACAAAGTGGCTGCAGTATTTTACATATCCACCACAGTGGATGAGTGTATTGACTTCTCCACACCTGTGTGACACTTGATATTATTTGACTTTTTTATTCTTCCATCCTAATGGATACCTAGTGGAGTCTCATTATAGTTTTGATTTATATTTCTCCACTGACTAATGATGCCAAGCATCTCTATAATGCCTATTGACTATTTGTACATCTTCTGAGAAAAGTCTATTTATATCTTTTCCTCTCTTAAAAAAGTGAATAGACTACTTTTAGAGCAGTTTTAGGTTTACAGGAAAATGGAACAAAAAGTACAGAAAGCTCACATATATATCCTCTAACCCTGCAGATAATTTTCCCTGTGAATACCTTTCATCAATGTGGTATATTTGTTACAATTAAGGAAACAAAATTTATGGTCATTAACTAAAAGTCAGTAGTTTAGACTTCACACAAATTTATGCATTTCGGTAAAAGCATTATTTTATGTATCCAGCATTACAAAATAGTTTTTCTGCCCTAAAAAATGTTCTGTGTTCCACCTTTTCATCCCTTACTCTCTCCCTCTAGACCTCTGGCAACCATCCATTTACAGTCTATAGTTTTCCCTTTTCCAGACTGTCATAGAGTTGGAATCATACAGTATGTGGCCTTTTAAGATGAGTTCTTTCCTTTACCAATGCATGGTTAATATTTCCCCATTTCTTTTTTTTTTTTAATGTTTTATTTATTTCTAGGAGAGACAGAGAGATAGAGAGAGAGAGCGAGACAGAGATACAGAGAGACAGCGTGCAGGGGAGGGTCAGAGAGAGAGGGAGTCACAGACTGAAACAGGCTCCAGGCTCTGACGTGGGGCTTGAACCCACGAACCGCGAGATCATGACCTAAGCAAAAGTCGGACGCTTAACCGACTAACACACCCAGGCGCCCCAATATTTCCCCATTTCTATTCATGGTTTGATAATTCATTTTATGCCAATTTATGGATGCACTATAGATTATTTATCCATTCAGCAATTGAAGGGCATTTTGGCTATCTCTAATTTTTGAAATTATGAATGTTCACATAATTTTTAAAAATTTTTAAATGTTCTATTTATTTCTGAGAGAGAGAGAGAGAGAGAGAGATACAGTATGAGCAGGGAAGGGTCAGAGAGAGAGGGAGATACAGAATCTGAAGCAGGCTCCAGGCTCTGAGCTAGCTGTCAGCACAGAGCCCACGAACCGTGAGATCATGACCTGAGCCGAAGTCGGACGCTCAACCGACTGAACCACCCAGGTGCCCCAATTGTTCATACAGTTTTGTGCAAACATGTTTTCAACTCATTGGAGAATACCTGGAAGTGCATTTCAGGTTGTATGGTAAGACTATATTTAACTTCTAAAAAACTGCCAACAGGTCTTACGAAGTGGGTGTACCAGTGTGTATTCTCACAACAGTGAATGATAGTTCCTATTGCTCCACATCCTTGTTAGCATTGAGTGTTGGCATTGTTTTGAATTTTAGCCATTCTTTCCCATGTTTCGTGTTGTCTTTTTATTACTGATATTTGAGTTCTTTGAGAATCTAGCTGTAATTCCCATCAGATATATATGATTTGCAAACATATTTTCCTAGCCTGTGGGCTTTCTTTTAAGTCTCTTAATAGTGTCTCTTGAAGCACAGACATTTTATTCTGGATCAACTCCAATTTATCTAGTTTTTCATTTGTTGATTGTATTTTCGGGGTCAGATCTAAAAAAAAAAACCTGCAAAATTGAAGGTTTCAAAGACTTGTTATTATATGAATTTTATAGTTTCTGCTCTTATATTTATATATTTGACCTATTTTTTAGTAAATTTTTGTATGGAATTTGGTAGGAGTCCAACTTCACTCCTATGCATGTAGATATCCAGTTGTCTCTGTATCGTTTGTGAAAAGGCTATTCTTTCCTCATTAAATGTCCTGTCACCCTTGTTGAGAATCAAATGACTTACGTACAAATGTTTATTTCTGGACTCTCAATTCTCTTCTGTTGATTTATTTTCTATTCCACTCTAACACTAAATTGTCTTGCTTACAGTTTCTTTTTGGTAAGTTTTAAAATCAATAAGAGTGAATTCTCCATCTTCATTCTTCTATATTAAGATTATTTTGGCTGTTTTTTGTCCCTTGAGTTTCAATAATAATTTCTTAATCAGCTTGCTAATTTTTTCCAGAAGCTGTCTGGGATTCTGATAGGATCACATTGAATCTATAGATTAATTTGGAGAGTATTTCTATATTCACAACATTAAGTCTTCAGATCTATGAACAAGGATATCTTTCCACCTATTTTGCTTTTTAAATTTTTTTCAGTTGTGTTTTTAGTTATCTGAGTATGTTTCGCATAGTTTTTTTCTTAAATTTATTTCTAAATATTTTATTCTTTTTGATAGAACTGTTTTCTTAATTTCACTTTTGGTTTGTTCATTGATATCTTAATATTTTTTTCACTGTTACTTTACACCTTGAGAAGATATACCTTAAAGTAAAAAATAAATAATATAAAGGAAATAGAATAAAAAAGGCAATATATCAAATACATAAATGAGGGAAATATTTTAATATAAACAGATAACAAACTGTCATTGTTATAAAAGGTAGTACTTAGGTATATTAAGTGTTTTGAAAGTGGTAAATTAATTTTACTCTTCTTTGAAGAAAAGACCTTCACCGTGTTTTTAGAGCACTAAAAAATTATTATATTCAGCCCTCAAGATTTAGGAGTCCTACTACTTTTAATTTAACCTCTTATTCAATTATCAAGGAAATATTTTCCCTAAAGTACTAAGTCTGAAAGTTTTTAATATGTTTTTGTTCATTATGTATTAGTAAATCCCAGAGCTAATATAGAAGTCCATTAGTAGGTAACACATTATTAATTAAGTATACAATAATCTGCCTGCTGGCTATTATAATGAACGAAGTAGAATGGGTATCTGTTGAAATGAAAATACCTGCAAATTCTTAAGTGAAAATAGCTGATGTGAATAAGTCTGTGCATATGTGTGTTTGTTTATGTATGTTTGCTGTTTTTATCTACAAGTAATATCTGTGTAATGCTATTTGAGGCTATTTTGTTCTCATCAGATTTTTTCCTTCTGATAAAGTAACATATTTAATAAAGCAGCAGTGAGAATATTTCACTTTGTGAAAAAATATTATCCCTATATGTAAAATTTAATTCAGATAGAAAATGAACTGCTGAGATAGAATCTGTCATAAAATCTCATAACTACCAATGCTTTCCTTCTCTCTGGGAGGATGAAAATCTTTAAAAAAATTTTTAACTGAGCTAAAATAAATATAATCTGGATCATATATTTAATTTTCTCTCATCTTATCCTAGGTCATCTATCTATATAATTGATTCAGATTTAAATCTTTAAAATTATTTATTATATATGAATATATCGAAATATGTTGATCCGTAATAGTAGAGACTGATGATTTATGAAAACACCTGGTGCAAAGGAATTATTAGCCCTATTTAAGAGCTAATAAGTGAGTCAGCCATAGTTACATGGATGCTGACAGAAAATATAAGACTCCTGGGTCAAAAACAATGTCATCATACCATCATTACTGTTCTGGATCCCTAAATCCTAAGTCCCATAGGGCAATATGGAGAGTCAACTGGAGTTGGTATATGCCCACAGCATCATGGGAAAGGGACACTGAACATAAGAGACCCACTGATGTTATGACTAGCAGGAAGCAAGCCAGATATTTGTGAAAAAAGAGACATTATTATATCTTTCCAAAATCTGAGCTCTATAAACAATCCTAAAAAATGGCCCAGGTTAAAAAGCTTTTAGGGCCTTATAATCCAAATATCTATACAGAGAGATCTACATGAGCACAGTGAGTTAATAGATGGGCTTCTGACAATTTGCCCTGTGCCATGCACTGTCTTGACCTCTAAACATTTTCACATCTGACCAATCTTAGGTGACCAACTGAAGCTGAAATCAAATCTTTTCAACCTGTCTCATTTAACTAGGCTTCCTATCAGTGAAATTCTAATAACTAAAATGGGGCAAGTGTCTTAACCCATTTTGGATGCTATAACAAAATACCATAGACTGTGTAGCTCATAAACAATAGAATTTGTTTCTCACCGTTCTGGAGGCTGGAATTCCAGAAGCAGGGTGCCAGAAAGGTCAGGCAAAGGCCCTCTTCTGGGTTGTAATCTTCTCTTTGTGTCCTCACATGGTGCAAGAGGCAGGGGAATCTCTAAGACCTCTTTCATAAGGTTATTAATCTCATTTATGAGGCCCACTTTGCAATACCATCACATTTAACATAGGATTTCAACACATATGGATTTGAGCAAGACACAAATATTCAGCCTATATCAAAAACATACAGTATTTTCCTCAGTCATGCCCTCTGGGATCCATGCCTAACCAGAATAAGAAAATATCAAATAACTCATTGAGTCTACCTTAGAAAACTAGGAGGCTTTATCCTTATATTTGTTTTGGCTTTCTATTTGTCCCAAGGCAATAAACCAGATGTATCAGGATTTATTATTGATTGCACTGACTCTGCCTTGGCCTGCAAGGGTGAAGTCTAGGGCAATTCTATCATTCATAACAACTCTGGGCAATGACTTAGGCTGAGCTGAATGCTTTCCAAGGCCAAGGTGGTGTCATTGATAATGTAAGCTAACATCAGAGAAAAAAATTCTTACTCTATTTTCTAATTGGAAGATCCCTATCATAGCAATAAACTCCCAGAGAGTGTGCATAAATAATGAGTCAGTTGTCACTTTCCTCATATTGGAAAGATTTTTGGAGTTGTCTGAAAGATATTGATGGGGATTCCTTAAAGATGTGAAGGTCTCTTATGATCACAATAATGCATAACTTATTATGGCTTTGAAGCAGGAAAGTTTGTGCCAGGCTTCTATACAAGAAGTATAGTCCTGGTGGCAAACATGGTAGCCCTAGAATTAAAATGTAATCTTGATTATTGAGATTTTCCCAATAGGAATTTCATCAATTTGATGGGGATTGGGGGAGGTTTGATTCCAAATGGTCCCATCAGAGAACATATCCTTACCATGGGCATCTACATTTGTGACTCAGAATTTCTCATTAGTGGCAGGGAAATTTCTTTCCTTACAGTTCACAGCTTCAAAGATAAATTTCTTTAATCTGCCATTCTATTGTCTCCCACATGGCGGATCAAACAATTAGGCTATAGGCAACTGCCTAGGAGATAATAACAATGTCCCAAAGTTCACCAAGAGTTGTAATGGCCTGGCTATGAACAATTTTCTAAGTTCTGCCAACTCAGAAAAGAGACTGTATTGACCCTTGGTTATACATAGCGGGTGCTGATTTTGCACAGATGGTTTTCCATAACAGTACAATGCACACCATCATATTTTAATATAGATGAACAACCAGTGAACCAGGCCCCGGTATTTAGGGAAATCTCTGTGAGTAGAAAGCCTCATTGAGCCAGCAGTTTTGTTTAAGGCAGTGAAGTGAAAGATAAGGATTCCCCCAAAGGGGTAGCTTTCACTTTTTAATGCAAATCTGAGAGGCTGCCAAGACCAAGTCAGTTGCTCTTTTGAAAACACAATTTCCATTTGACAATCAAGATTTGTAGGGCCCTTTCTGCACTGTCATTTGTTAAGTGTACAGTGATCACTACTAAATGTGGATATCAGGCTAGAGATCCACAGACCTGCCTGTGGCATGCATTCAGCTGGTTCAAAAACAGTATACCTAGTGGTTACATCAGAACAGTGACACCCATGTTTTGGAAAATGGCTTTACTGAGTATTTAGGATGCAATTAATTTTCTAAAGTATTGTCTTTTTCCTCCTGTAATTATCAGTTCTCCCCGGCTACCTGGGAGAGCAGAGGAAGGAAGGTTGTAGCATGATTTATGTCTCACTATCTCTACATGCAGCCATCCCTGAGAGAATGGGAGAATCTCCTTTGAATATATGGGATGAGAAAATGCAAGCATGTAGCACATCAACTCTCTTATCCCCTTAGCCTAAAGAGGTCAAAACAACAATTTAACATTCCTTCATCACTAAGGGGCTTCTTCTGAGCCAAATCTGTTAAATATGGGTATCCTTTCATCCCTCCCCCCAAAAAAAAAAAACAGGTAAGGCAGTAATTTGAGCACTTAATTCCACCAGGGTCATAAAAATTTACATCCCCTATCTATTACCTGGAGTTCCTGAGTGCTTCATGGTGGTGATGCATGACTTTTACTCTCCCCATTGTAAACAGTTAGAGTGCATACATAGTTTTCCTTACAGAAGAGTTCAGGGGTAAATAGAGGCACCAGGATTGGGAGACATATATATTATACACACAGACAAAAATTCACACATAGAGATCATTGTCATCAGCATTAGAAAAAATTGAGACAGTAAGAGGCTAATATTAGTCAATGCTTAATCTTTTGTTTTCTTTTTTTAAAATTTTTAATTTTTTTTTAATTTTTGAGAGAGAGAAAGAGACAGAGAGAGACAGCATGAGCAGGGGAGGGTCAAAGAGAGAGGGAGACACAGAATCCGAAGCAGCCTCCAGGATCTGAGCTAGCTGTCAGCACAGAGCCCAACGCAGGGCTCAAACCCACGAGTCATGAGATCATGACCTGAGCTGAAGTCAGATGCTTAACCGACTGAGCCACCCAGGAGCCCCCGATCTTTTGTTTTCTTAGTAGTTTGGATCTCTCAGTAAAATCTTCTGAACCAGCCAAAGCTCCCTAATAGCAGTCAGGGCTCATGTTGACAACTTTCAGAGGTTTTACTATCATTGCAGCATAGATCTAAGGTTGACATAAGAAACTACAAGAGAGACTGACCAGAGAAGCAGACTACCTGCTTGTCATTCCTTCTTACTGAGCATGACATGCCTTATATCTGCATGCTCCAGGTGAACTAGTCAATGTTCTGGTGATGTGGTTAATTCCTCTTACTTCATGCTCACTGTAAATGTGTATCTCTGTAAATTTTGTTGCAGGTTGTAGAGTCTTCCTTCAACTCTGAAAGGGTCTCATTGCTAGTTATTTCAGTATGGTTGGTAGATCAGTTAGTGCTCATGCTCTAAGATAGCTGCTTTTGAGACTATCACCTGATATTTTTCCTCCTTACCACAGGCAACAAATTGGAGAACTATATCTTAGTCAAATAATCATATCATTTAGTCAAGATTATCTTTCACTGGTTCTCAATGATTTCTTCAAATCCTTAATTGAATTTTTCCAGAAATCCATGTCTCTATTAAGTATCCTATCCTCTTCACCCAAACTGTGGGGGATTGACTTTACCCTACTGACAAGTTAAGACAGCCTGCTGTGGTCACATGGATGCTGACAAAAGACCCAAGGTGCCTGGGTCAGAGACAAATAACTTCATTATACCTGAAGAAGTAACAGCCTGAGTACCTGCATAGTTTCACATTTACCTGGAAAGCCAGATATAGCCTGAGCAGTGTGCTGCATCATAATAGTGCTATGAGCACTCCTGTTGGTTTTTGGCAAGTATTGAGGAAGAATATTCTTTGTGTGGAGACAGGCATAATATGACCTCTCAGAAGTGCCAGTTGCATAAACAATCCTAAAAAATAGTCTTGGGTGAAGGGAGATCAAGGCCTTGTAATCTTGAAATATTCTGCAAGATTTCTTTTTTTACAAATAAAAGAGGCACAGAGAGGGCCGCCTCCAAACACTATATAACTAGCACCCAAAACACCCAAATTAAGCAACAAAACCTTTTCAGCACCCCAGAAACTGTCCTTACACTGCTTCCTTCTAGTACTTCTATCCTAAAAGTTCACAATATCCTGACTTCAAAAAGATTAATTATATTTGTGTATTCAGATAAAAAGAATTGACTAGCATATTCTCATTTGTTTCTGACTTCATTTGCTGGAATTTTATAGTGATGATAGACATCCACACCCATCTGTTGTACATTTAGATAGTTTTCAGTTGGAGGCTTTTATGAGTAATACTGACATTATCATTCCAGTGCAAGGCTTTTGATAAACATATTTATACAGTCTTTTTGAGTATACACTAAGCAGTAAAATCATTGTGTCTTAGAACATGCACTCTGCTTGACAAAATTCTAAAGTGATTTTACTAATTTAAAGTCTCTAAAAACAGTGATGTATGAGAATAACAGTTCCTCAAACCATGGCATTTTGTATCTGTCATTTTAGCCATTTTGGTGGGTGTGTGATGTTATCATATTGTTGTTTTTACTTGCAAAACCTTGATGACAAATGGTGTTGAGTATTGTATTGGCAATTTATATTCCCTTATGTAATATAATTGGTCAAGTTTTAAACTATATTTCTATTAATATTTTTTGCCTTTTTCAACTAACTTTTGTAAGAATTTTGTGAATATTTTTGCATCCGGTACTTTACTAAATGTGAATATGTTTTACATACATGTTCCATTCTGATTGTTGTCTATTTCCTTGATGTTATTTCTTGATGACTAGAAGTTCATAATTTTAACATAGTGTGACACATACACACACACAAATGCACTCATCCCCTCTCTTCACTCTACCCACGTAGGCGCCTACATCTTCTTCAATCTTTGTTCACTTATGATTTTTGTTTTAGTAAGTTTTTGTTTTAACATTTACAATTATATTAACCATTCGTCTAACTATGTAAGTGTCATAAAATGCTTTTTCCAGGTGACACAGCATCATTTAGTGAAGACTATCCTTTCCCCACTGTGTGAAGTGTTCTCTTTGTCATAAAACAAGTGGCCCTTTATGTGCAAGTCTGGGCTTTCTATTCTGTTCCACTATTCAGTTTTTCTATTCTTGCACCATTGCCTTTCTGTCTTAATTATCTCAACTTATAATAGGTCTTAATATTTTATATTATTACTTCTTTAGCTAGGCTGTTTTCCCTTTAAGATTACTTTATCTGTTCTTAGTCCAGACTTCGTATTTCCATCTGAATTTTAGAATCCGTTTTTCATTTCTTAATGCACATAAAAAACAAAATCTGATATACTGAGAGTTATTTGGGAAAGCTGACAACTTTAGAGTAATGAGCTTGCAAATTCATGATTCTAGAATATTGCTCCATTTATTTAGCTCTTGTTTTATTCTTCTCAATGATATTTTATAATTTTCAGTTGAAGAAGACTTTCATTATTTTTAATTAGATTTATTACAATAAATTTGATGGTTTTCCTGTTGGTATAAGTTGTAATTATATTTAATTTTCACTTGTCTTTGCACAGCATAAAAAACAAAATTAATTTTTGTGTATTAATATTTTATGGAGTGACTGCTATATTCCCGTATTAATTTATACTGTGTTATAAGTATAGTCTTTTAGATCTTGAAGGCACACAATACTGTTCTATGTAAATAAACCAGTTATTTATTTATTTCCATCTCATATTTTGTATTTATTTATATATGCTCTATTGCACAGACTCTACCTATATTGGAATGTTAAAGAAGAGTGCTGGAATGTGACATTCTAATCTTATTCTTGACCTGAGAAAGGGATGGTAAGTTAAGTGTTTCACTACTGGATAGAATACATTTTCTTATAAAATTCTTTATCTTCTTAAGCAAGTTCCCCTTTTATTTAAAGTCTGTTGTGTTTTCAAATAAATATATCTAAAGTTAATGTGTTTACTGTTGTAATTTCTTTCTGTATCTTATCATACTGCATGTATCTATGATCATACCTAGTTTTCACCTTTTCCATTAATCAATTGAAATATTTGATTTGAGTGATTGTCAAATATTAATATTTTCTGCTTTTCTAGATTAAAGTTTACTGGGTTATAATGCATTATCCTCTATAATGTATCAGTGGGTTTGATTTAATAATTCCTCATAAGGATTTTTGCATCTACATGCAGAAAAAATGTTGGTCTTAAATGTTTTTTCCTTGTAATGCTCTCGAGTTTGTACTGAGTTAATTATGGTTTATGATAAGAATTAAGAGACATTTGTCTTGGAGCACCAGGGTGGCTCAGTTGGTTGAGCCTCTGACTTCTGCTTTGGTCATGATCTGGCGGTTTGTAGATTCGAGCCTGGCATCAAGGACTGTGTTTATAGCTATCTCGGAGCTTGGAACCTGTCTTTGGATTCTGTCTCTCTCTGCCCCTCCCCTGCTAGCACTCTCTCTTTCTCTCTCTCTCAAAAAATAAATAAAACATTAAAAAATAAAAAGAGAGACATTTGTCTTATTTCTATTATTCTATTATCTGGAAGAGTTCTTGAGTGATGGACAATCAGTTTTGAAAAAAATCAGTGACACCTTCAATTTCAAAAATATTTCACCAGTGACGTCTTCTAGACTTAAGACTTTTAAAATAATTTTCAAAATATGTCTTCATTTCTTCCTTCAGACTTGCGTGTTATCCAAATTTGTTTTCATAAAATTCTTTCATCTTTTCAATATCTGAAAAGTCTTTAGTAATAATATCTTCACTTTCATTCTTAATACTTGTGTGTTTGAGAATGTTGAGTGGGTGAATTTAAGTAGTTGTCTTACAAATATCATATGTTTTTTGTTTTCTTTGTTGCTGAAGTTTTCAGACTGGGGTAGTTTATGCTGCAATAATGCATAAGCTTATAATATCAGTGGCTTTACAGACATATGTTAATTTCTTGCTTATCCAAAGTGTTCAGCAGATTTTGGCAAATCTCCAGGGCCATACACCATGCTATTTCAGTCTTGCTCCTCTATTACTTGAACATTACCTCTAAAATGTGCATAGGAGGGGGTAGAGACTGGTGATTTACTTTGTAACTTTCATGCTCTCAGACTACAAATGATATACATATCTATTTGCCAGCTGTGTTTCACACAGCTGTGTTTCACAGTACTTCACAGGAAGTATTCCTATGGCTCCTTTTCAGTATAGGTCTTAGGAGGATATACTCACAAAGAAAAGGAGATAGAAGTGAATCCTTAATGTTGACCATATTTGGGAATGATAGCTTTTTTATATTCTTGGTTTGCAAATTATTTCTGACCCCAAAACATGTCTTGTAAAATGTTATATATTTTATTCATTCATGTACATGTATAATATTTTTTTAACTTAAGAATTTATTATTTACCATGAATTACTAAGACTTTTTGCTTGGATCCAAATTCAGCTGGTAGATACAACTGATTTTGTTCATATTGTGTTAAAATATTGATCTAGCATTTAAAACCAAAAATCTAGATTTTTTTGGCATCTCTTTAAAAGCAATTATGCTAGCAATTACCTAAAGCTGAGTAGCAGATGTCATTTTTTGGATGGTTTAAGAATGCTTTATTTTATCTAATTTTCCACCATTTTCTATTTTTTATATACTGCTTATTAAATCCTGTTAGCTTCTGAGCTTATTGTCCCCTAGTATTCCTATATACATTCAAATGTATATATTAATCCTGTGACAATTCAGAGATATTTTTATTGCTTTAAAATTAACTGATCATTCTTCAATTAAGTGTTAAATTATGAGTATAGGTAAAGGAAAACAGTGTGTGCTTAGTTGTTAGCTTGCCAAATAATGTTGGCAACATAAAAAAATAAAAAAGATAACATAAATATATACTAAGTTTAATAAAAATATGATTATTGCTTGCATTTTCATTTGTTTTTTTTTTAAATTTTAAATCAATGATGAGCCATCAGATAAAAAAGATGAAACTACTTGAAATTGAAAATGTAGCATTGGCACTGTTCATTTTAACTAGTTTATTATTTGTCATCAGATTTTGTTATCTTTAGAATTTATTTGACAAAATGATAGAAATTCTAAATTCATCTTATACTTTTTATCATATATATATATATTTCAAAATATATCGAATAAATGCACCTAGTTTTGTTTTTGAGGTTGGTCTTTTTTCAGTGTTTTTATGTGATATTATATCTATGATATTTCCTTTATTTTATTGTAGCACATTACTATGTTAAGGGATTTTTTTTGTATCACAAACTGACTTCAGGTTGTAACTGTATTTCTCTTTATGTGTACTTTATTTCACTGCATGTCTAGTAGTTCATTATCTCTGTTTTTTATAAGATTGCTTTAACACTACAGAAAATATGGATTCAGAAGATCATACTATTTTATATGCATTGCTCTATTTTATTCTGGAACAGAGTATTCTATATGATTGTGAGGAAGACTGATAATATATCTATACTTGTGAACACATACTAGAGCCTCAAACTGAAATGAGAAAGGTGACTTTCGGATACTACTGTGTCAATTCTGACATGTAAAGACCTTGTAAGTTATCACTCTTATCCTTACAAGAATAATAAGGAGAATACCCTGAAAATCAAAGACTTTAATGGAGTTATCAGGCAACTGAAATCAGAGGGAAAATCACTACCTGAAAATCAAGGGAGAGAGAGAGATAGAGAGGAACTGACATGGAGAATCACAGCCAAAGTCACCATACTCAAAGCAGAAGCTACTGGATCTGATAGGACACTTAAATATAACCTTGACAAATTATTAGAGGCAGTATACATAGTGGTGTGAAAGAGAAAATTCCTGAGGCCATAGTCTTAGAAGGCCTCCACACTTTTATGGTTTTCACCTCCTGACATTCAACAAAGTTTCCATGGTAAAGAATCAAGATAAAGCTCTTAGGGGCTACCTTGAGCCAAGAATGACTTCAGGAGTTCCTGTGGAGGTTCACCAAGACAATGCTTGCAGCCCCATTGCCCCAATATCTCTAGCCTCAGGCAACTAATTAGTCTTTATTCCACTGTTTTGAAGATTCAACTACAACTTTGACTTCCAGGTCCTACATGCTCAGAAAGCTGGGTATGGTGCACGTGTGGTACACAATATCAATTCCAATGAACTTCTAAAGATACAATCCCACAGCAGATGTGAATTCCATTTGTGATTCTCGGAGAGAGGAACTACAGGATAGGAGTGCACTCTTGGTCTACCAAAAGGGGTTTAAGATGCTTCTGGTTCCAGAAAATAGCTTCCCCTGGGGCTATTACCTAATCCTTCTCACAGGGACTGTGGGACTGCTGGTTTTGGCCTTGGGAACAGTGATGGTAGTTTGTTGTATCTAGCACTGTGTGTGGCCCTAGCTAAATCGACTGACCAAAGACCAAGTGAAACAGATTCCTACCCATGAGGTCTACTTTTTCCATCTCCTTTGGCTACTATCACCCTACCCCTTGCCTTTCATTGGTCTGCAGCAAGAGCCTATACTCTCCTTCTTGCTCTTCCTTTTCAGCTATCACCCAAGTCTAACATTTTACTTCTCCTCCTACCTCTAGTGAACTGTTTGCACTTCTCTTTTTCCTCCCTCTAGCTTTCATCATTGAGGGAAAAGGGACCTTTCTTTATTAGATTTCTCCCTTCCTGACCCTATCCTTTTGATAGGGTTGGGGTTGCAAAGGGACTGGGTCATCATTTTACTACGTTAATAAAATAGTTTTTGTGAATAAAAATCATACTATTAAATTAGAACCTAGAGTATAAAATAAACATCAAGTCCATACAGATATAAAAAGCTAATTCAATAAGTTAAAACAACAGGTTGGGCAAACACGAACCTCCCATGCAGAATAATTCCAAAAAGTTTATGTAGATCCTCTCCTCAAAGAGAGGGAGCATAATTATCTGTTCCATAGGTGTGGACTGCACAAGGACTTACTTAAAAAGTGTACAATATGGAAGTGGGTGGGGAGAACAAGATCTTTACAGTAAAGAAACCTGATAAATACTACCTCAGGCTGATGATTCATTGTCAAATCAATTGTTATTATTTTGTGAGCCTGTACACTTGGGAGATGTGATGAAAATGGCACTTGACTTCTGTGATCTTCCTTTTAGTGATCTATAAACCCAATTTTATCATGAGAAAAATATCAAGCAAATTCTAGAATTCTAAATTCTACAAAGTACCTGAGCAGTATCCCTTTAAAACTTTCAACAACTCACAAACAGGCTAGGTCTGTGAAAATATCACATCCAAGAGGAGTTTAAGAAAACAAATGTAAAGGTAATTTCGTATCCTGGATGGGATTCTAAAACAGAAAAAGGACTTTAGGTAAAAACTAAAAAAAAAAAAAAAAAAAAAAACTCCAAGCATTTATGGGCCTTATTTAATAATAACATATTAACATTTGTTCATGAATTTTAATAAATATACACTACTGTAAGATATTAATTATAGGGGAAACTGGGTATGATGTATGTGGGAACTATATTCTCAATTTTTTCTGTAAGCCTAAAATTGTTTTTAAAATGAAGTCTATATGAAATATCATCTCACACCTGTCAGAATGGCTATGTCAAGTTTTTACCAATTTTTCAGAGATCCAAAATTATACTTATTGTCTAAGTGTCATGTGGTTGATTATGGATGGATAATTAGGTTCTTATTCTTATTCTTGATAATTCTAATTTATGCATCCATAACAAAGAATGCATAATGGTTAATTTTATATGTTAACTTGAATTTGATAAGAGTTACCCAATAGCAGGTAAAACATTATTTCTAGATGTGTCTGTGAGGATGCCTCTGGAAGAGATTAGCATTGAATTAGCAGACTGGATAAGGATTAACTTCACCAAGGTAGATGGGCATTATCTACTCTGTTCCGGACCTAAATAGAATAAAAGGTGGAGGAAGGGCATATTTTTTCTTTCTTCTTGAATTGAGACATCCATTTTCTCCTGTTCTTGAATATCAGGACTCCTGTTTTTCAGGTCATCAGACTCCTTGGGTGGTTAGACTCAGACCATGACACACAGGCCCCTTTACTCTGAGCCCTTTGGTCTCTGGACTGAAATACACTGCTTTTCCTGATTCTCTAGCTTGCAGACAGCAGATTGTGTTATCTCTTGGCTTTCATAACTATGTAAGCCGACTCCTACAGTATATTTCCTCTTACATATATCTACATGTATTCTCTCTATATATTGTATTGGCTCTGTTTGCATGGAGAACCCTGACTAATACAGAATGGTTTACTAACTAGTATTTACCCCTCTAGCCCAAATGCATCTATTTATTATGCATGGGAAAGCACAAGATAAATAAGCATATAAGAATCATTGATGAAAATGATAAAACATTATAAGTCTTTGAAATAAAAAGGTTCATATTGAGTTGTTTATATTTATAAACTTTAAAGAATTTTAAATGTAAAATGCATATGTAATATTTTCACTTTTTAATATTAAATTATTCTTAATTCTGGGCTATGAAATCATGGAAAATGCTTTTGTCTGGAATTGTATTGATGTTACTAATGAATGATTTCTTTCATTTTTTTTTTTTAATGTTTTATTTATTTCTAGGAGAGAGAGAGACACACAGCGTGAGCAGGGGAGGGTCAGAGAGAGAGGGAGTCACAGACTGAAACAGGCTCCAGGCTCTGAGCTGGCAGTCAGCACAGAGCCCGACGCGGGGCTCGAACCCACGAACCGCGAGATCGTGACCTAAGCGAAAGTCGGACGCTTAACCGACTAAGCCACCCAGGCGCCCCGATTTCTTTCATTTTTATGTCACATTCAGTAAACTTATAGAGCTATGAAAAATCTAAGCATGATTTTAATTAGTAACCTAAGTTAATTTCTTTTGAATAAATATGGACTTCCTTAGATGCCATATAGCTTATTAAAGTAAGTACTAGAAATAAGTATACATTCATTATGAAAAAATATTCTGTTGTAAGCCCTTAAATAAAATCATTTATCATATTGTACCTGCATATCTTTTTAAATTTTTTTTAATGTTTTATTTATTTCTGAGAAAGAGACAGGCAGCGTGAGCAGGGGAGGGTCAGAGAGAGAGAGAGGGAGACACAGAATCGGAAGCAGGCTCCAGGCTCTGAGCTAGCTGTCAGCACAGAGCCCGACGCGGGGTTCGAACCCACGAACCGTGTGATCATGACCTGAGCCGAAGTCAGACACTTAACCGACTGAGCCACCCAGGCGCCCCTGTACATGCATATCTTATGATAGCATGTATTCTATAGTAAAATCGCCTCACATGTACAAAGATGTATGTGGAAAAATGCTTCCTTCAATATTATAACAGCATAAAAAATAGAAAATTGTATTTCTATCAATATGAGAATAATTAAATGATTTATAGTACATTGTGGTATGAATTACAATGAAACACTACAATGGAATAGGTGCATATTTATTTATCCATTTTCTCTCATGGGGAAATCATTCAAGGACATATTAATAAATGCCCAAAAAGGGTTCTAGAAAAAGAAAGGTCTGATATCATAGCACTCATGTAACATAGTCCTTGTAAAACTAATGACATAAGGATGATGAAAACAAAGAAGAAAGTACTATATACAAAACTTAATTTAAAATCAAATTAAGGACTACATTGATAGCATTTGGTCAAGTATCCAGAAGCAAAAATATAGCAGTCTTTCATGGAGGTGGTGGGGTGGGGGTTGGGGGGACTCCTCTGCCATTAATTCCAGACACCATAGGTATAATGAGGCCTGGAAAGGAGAAGCAGTAAAAGCCATATATTCCTAGAGGAGAGACAGAAGACACACTTGGGCCTAGAATCTTGTACTGATACAAAGGAAAGATCTACTACCACTCTGAGAGAGTTAGCAACATTCCCGTGCTCAAGACCACCCAGAGCTCCAGGTCAGAGACACACTGATGTGGGAGGAAAGGGGAAGGTGGAAGGTGTACTGAGAAAACCCTACCCACAGGTCCCAGGAACGTAGACCACGCTTGAGACTAAGGCAACAGCAGTACATCAGAAAACCTCCTGCCTCTTTGAGTCTTGCACCAAGCCACACAGCAATAAAAAAAAAAACAAAAAAAAAACACCAAAAAAAACCCAAAAAACACTTTGCTTCTGAGGAATATGCTGCAATGCATGTACACAGGACCTACTACTACTACACAGAGTGCGGACTGTGAAACAGGAAAACTTAGAAAAATCCTCTGGCATGTTAGGCCCCACAGCAAACATAAAATAGAATTATCCCGTTGTTGATAGAATCAGAGTCTGTGGTGCGCTGAAAATAATGACAGCAACAGTGAAATACAAATTCAGTTCATCTGGACTATATCTCCATGACTTGAAATAACTAAAATATTGGTAGTGAATAAAAAAATTGCAGTGAATAAAGGCTACAATGTATCAATATGTATTTGAGGAGTCTGGCTTCTGGTGAAAAACCGATACGTTTTTAAGGCCTGTTTTTCAGGTCTGACCACACACAGATATAAAAGCTTTACCTGACAGTCCTTCCGGGAAAGCTGCTTACCCCACACCTGGCTCGGCACACAGCCAGTGTACTGTATTCTCTGAAGGAGACTGCAGCCAAGAATTCAGGCCCTCTGGCCACCATGCGTTCTGCATATCTGCACTCCTAGCTCTGGTGTCTTTATTTCTAGATCTCTTTATCTGAGTCTTGGCCGAGGTCTTCAGGTTATCTCTGCTAAAGCCTCCTTATGTGTGTGTGCCAGGAGGTAGGGGGCTTGAACTTGATGACACTCTCCCCACTCTAAAAGTACCCAATACTTTTCCATTCCTAGCTCTCCCTTCTCACTCTTTACCCCACTGCTGGGTCCAAAACTTGCCAGAACCTTTTACTAGAGCTTACTCAATAGTGAGATAACCCTCCCCATCCCCACACCTGTGCTGGCCCAAAACGGAACAAGAAAGGTCAGTGCTTTTTCTGATTTCATACTCTTGGTCTCAATAACTGACTAAAGACTTAACTCCTTATTTTTTTTTTAACTCTTTCTGTAATTGGCTACTCCGAACCTGGCAGTTCATCTCTGTCTCCAGGTCAGCTGATTTCCTGACAATGTTAAAGATGATATATGGAATTATAGTTTTATAAATATTTTTCTCTCATCATTATACAAGAGGTAATTCAGAAACTATATGGACAAAGAAAACATTGATATTTCCAAAATTTTCAGTAATTAAAGTTTCATGTTAGGGGGCGTCTGGGTGGCTCAGTCGGTTAAACATCCAACTTTGGCTCAGGTCATGATCTCACGGTTGGTGGGTTCGAGCCCTGGGTCGGGCTCTGTGCTGACAGAGTCTGGAGCCTGTTTCAGATTCTGTGTTTCCCTCTCTCTCTGACCCTCCCCTGCTCATGCTGTCTCTCTCTTTCTGTCAGAAATAAATTAAAAAAAAAATTTAAAAAAAGTTTCATGTTAGAAAATGAAAAAATTTGCTTTCCCAAAATATCCAAACTATGCAGTAAGTATATATGTAAATAATTTATAATTCTTTTCTTGAAAAGATAATTGGAATGTTGATGAGTTTTAAAAATGTGTTTAAATATGTAATATCTTTCAGGAGTAAGGAATAAATTTTAAAAATATTTATTTATTTTGAGAGAGATAGAGGGCATGCATGCACATTCAAATTTTTAAAAAAAGAGATATTCAAAATAACAGAAAAAATTTTGAAAAGCATGATTACAGATTTTTCAGTATTGCTAAATCCATGAAGGCATTTTCTCACCTTCCGTGGTGTAAAGATTTTCAATAGAAAAAATATATCTGTGATTACAGGATTTTTATAGTGCCTTGATGAAATTCACATTTTTATTGAACAAAAATGGTCTTATGCATATGTTATATCTGAAGTGCATATCTTCGTTGTTTTACAACCCCATGTATGTATGTGCATGCAGTTATAGGTTTGTACATTACTATCACATTACAGTTAATGATATAAAAATGTAGAGGTTTGAGGTGCATGGGTAGCTCAGTCAATTAAGCATTTGACTCTTAATTTTATCTCAGGTCATGAACTCACAGTTTATGAGTTCAAGCCCTACATCAGGCCCTATGCTGACAGCACAGAACATGCTTGGGACTCTTTCCCTCTGCCTCTCCTCTGATTGTACTCTCTCTCTCTAACTAAATAAACTTCTTTAAAAAATGTAGACGGTCATGAAGTGAATTAAAATTTAATTTTTGCCACTTCTGTGTCATGCTGGAGAACTGACATATATTTAAACACTCTGTCTTCATTTTCAACTTTATAAAATGGGAGTGATAATAGTAACTAATACATTGCATTACAAAGATTTACATGAAATAAAGCATACATATATATGATTTTTAACTGTTTTTGGTAAATAGGAAAGGAATATTCCATTCTCTCCCTCTATGGAAAAAAAAATTACAACTTTTACAAAAACAAAACATAACAAAATATTATAAATATTAGTGGGAAAACGTGCATGGAGGCATGAAATAATTTGATTTTACCCTATTCGTATAAAATTAAATGGACACAATTTGAAATCATGAAATGGGAATTAGCTTATTTTCTCTTAGCCTATTCATTTTTAATCCATTTATACTTCAAGAAATAGAAATAGCATGACAAAGCAATATTGACAAAGAATAACAAAGCTGAACTTTGACGATCTCAGATTTCAAACTATACTACAAAGCTATAGTGATCAAAAAGTATAATATTGGGGCGCCTGGGTGGCTCTGTCGGTTAAGCGTCCGACTTCGGCTCAGGTCATGATCTTACGGGTTCGTAGGTTCGAGCCCCACGTTGGGCTCTGTGCTGACAGCTAGCTCAGAGCCTGGAGCCTGTTTCAGATACTGTATCCCTCTCTCTCTCTCTGATCCTCCCCTGTTGATGCTGTCTCTCTCTCTCTCATAAATAAATAAAACAATAAAACATAAAAAAAAATTAAAAAAAAAACAGTATAATACTCGCACAAAATAGGGATGCCAGAAATAAGCCCATGCTTATATGGTCAATTAATCTATCCCCCCTCCCCCCACACACACAAAAGGGAAGGTATACAATGAAGAAATTATGTCTCTTCAATTAGTTGTCTGGGAAAACTGGAAACCCTCTTGCAAAACAATGAAACTGGACCAATTTCTTATACCATACACAAAAATAACCTCAAAATGGATTAAAGACCTAAGTATAAGACCTGAAACTTTAAAACTCCAACAGAAAAGTTAGGTACTAATTTCTTAGACATTGGCTTTAGCAATAATTTTCTGGATCTGACTCATCAGGGAAAAGAAACAAAAGCAAAAAAATAAAAACAAAACTGAAAACAAAAACAATTGGGACTACATTAAACTAAAAAGCTTTTGCACAATGAAGGAAACTATCAATAAAAGTTAAAGCAATCTACTGAATGGAAGAAGATATTTACAAATAATATATCCAATAAAGGGTTAGTATCCAAAATCTATGAAGAACTCAAAAAACTCAACAACAACAAAAATTACTTAAAAATGGGTAGAGGATTTA
This sequence comes from Crocuta crocuta, assembly GCF_008692635.1. Taxonomy (NCBI): domain Eukaryota; kingdom Metazoa; phylum Chordata; class Mammalia; order Carnivora; family Hyaenidae; genus Crocuta; species Crocuta crocuta. Next base: position 661,839 of record NW_027551564.1, on the reverse strand, counting down.
AATAGACACTTTTCCAAAGACGATATTCAGGCAACTAATAGACATGAAAAATGTTCAATATCACTAATCATCATGGAAATACAAATGAAACCACAATAGGATATTACCTCCCACCAGTCAGAATGACGAGTATCAAAAAGACAGGAAATAACAAGTGTTGGTTAGGCTGTGGAGAAAAGGGAACAGTTGGTGGAATGTAAGTCAGTGTAGCCACTGTGAAAAACTATATGGAGGTTCTTTAAAAAATTAAAACTAGAGGTGTCATATGATACAGCAATCCAACACTAATTACATATCCAAAAGAAATGAAAACACAATATGGAGGAGATATCTGAACCCATGTTCTCTAAAAGATTATACATAATAACCATATGAGTGGATAAAGTAGTTAGCTGGGATTAGAGAGACCAGAATCCCAGGGAGAAGAAAATATCATTGTGGTGAATTCATCAGGCACTTTCCTCTGCTTTTCCATCAAGACATTTGCTAATATGCAGCCTGGGGAGAAAGACTGAATATCCCAGAAGAAACCTGAGGAATATCTGTGAGATTTTAGTAGGTAACAGGGCAGGAGAGAATAGAATTGGATTTCAGGGCAACCAAGGCAGTCAGACTTGAAGGGCTAAATTCCCAGAGAGAAATAAGCTTGACATTTTGCAACACTTCAACTCTTGATGTGTTGTTTCCAGATTCCTATGCTATATACACAGAAAGCAGCTGCTGTTAAAATGCTGAATAGTTCAATGAAACCATCAGAAATTTTGGTTGTAAGGAGATAAATATTAGGCTTTTGGAACTATGCAGAAAGAAGAGTATAGGTAACATTTCCTTCTTTCAATTAAGTCTCTAATAGGCTAATTCACACAGCTAAGAGCACACAGGAACAATTTCTGAAAACTATCACTTGGAATAAGGTTACTGAATCTAATTTCATTCTTTTTCTGATGATTAAATACGACCTGTTGGAGAAGAGATAACGTTATATATAGACTCTACAATTTTGATACTCTATTTCAGATAATTTCTCAAACAATGGGCAGACCAATAAACTAGACCAACTGAAAAACAGTAACAGTTGAAATAGACCTATAAATGACTAGATTTCTGAGTTATCAAAATGTATTAAAATTATACTGTAAGCAGTATATTTATGAAAATAGAGGGTAAAATATAAATTTTTTTTCAGGGGAAAAAGTAGTTCACAAATATTCTCTTGTGAGAATTCTTGGAGTGATATATATATATTACTCCAAAAATTCTCAAAAATATTCTCTATAATATATATGTATATGAATATATATACATATAAATTAAATGTATAAACATAATATGTATATATATGTAATTAAAATTGAAAGTAAAATAACAAATTTAACAGTAGGTTGGACATAACTGAAAAGTTCACTAGAAAATGAAAAAAAATAGGAGGACACTGAATAGCATACAAACTGAAAAAGAAAAGGGAAAAATGTGGGAAAACTCCGAAAAGAGGGTAAGACATTTAGTTAGAAGTTCTACTTTACCGGTAACTGGCTTTTCAGAAGCAAAGGAAAGAATGGAGCAGAAGTGACATCTGAGAATACTCCCTATGAACTTTCCACAGTTTGGGATACACCAATTTCTGCCTCTGGTTTTTTAGTCCGGGAAGTCTGTGGAGTTCTGCATCAAAGTTCTAACCACCATTTGTGCTTCCAACTGTAGCCTCTTAGGATAAATATGAAAAATGTGATCACTCGCCTCATGTTTTACTCTTCTTCCAAGTACTGACTCCCCTCCAGAATCTTCCAGTTTTTGTTCACTCTCTAGTATCTTCAAGTACTATTACTTTTGTAATTGTCCAAGATTTATATGAGCTACATTGTTATGGAAATCTGTGGTAGGAGCTTACCTGGATAGGCTCAAATTGGACCCCTGGCATATGGGAAGAAGGTTCAGTAACTATTTAAAAATATTTCATTTTAATGAACATTTTTTGAGGATTTATTCTATATAAGTCAATAATGTGACTGTTGGGGCTAAAAAGAAAATTAAACAAGATTCCAGTTTTACGTACCTTAAAGAAAACATCAGTTTAAAAAAATACTGTAACTTGTTATGATGGAGGCTAAGAAAAAGTCATGTTCTGAATGCTACAAAAACACAAGAAGGCTCATATAAGTAGAGAGAGCTCAAGAAATCTTCTCAGGATGATTTTTGAGATGGATATTCCAGCATTAGTAAATATTGACTAATAGGGAAAAGAGATGTGTAAGAGAGAATCCAAGAATGAACTAGGACAGGAGCATAATAATGATATTTACACAAGGCCATAACAGGTTAGTATTACTGAGTTGAAAATTATCAAGCAATTTGTGATGGAAGATGATGTCAGATTTTGAAGTTCTCATGTGCCATCTCAAGTATGATGTTTTTCTTTGATGGAATATGGAGAGACATACAAGGAATTTAACCAACTAATAATATCATAACATTTGAGGTTATCATGCTGTCTGAAATATGAAAATTGGATGAATTTTAAAGGGGTAAAAATCTCAAAAGAATAAAGCATTATTTCAATATTTTCAGTAATAGATAATACATGCTTGAATTAATAGAGAAGGAATATTAATAATTGCCATGCAAAGGCAGAAAATAAAAAAAAAAAGTCAAGTAAGATCTAGGCCATAAAACAAATAAACAAAAACTTATTTAGAAGGTCAGGAGTACTTGTCATGGTAAAGAGTTGTTGAGTGAGTATCAACAATTGTGTTAACTGTAACACATTAGACTTGGATAACTGGATACATGACCGAAGGTTTACCAGTGATTACTGTGTTTAAGTATTCTACAGTAATAGGTAATTATTTCTATCCAGGTTTTTTGTGGAGTCAAATGACTGAAGTGAATGCATATTTGTATATCATCCAATGGTAATTCTAAAGAAGTCATGAACATAACCATGGTAATCAGGACAATTAAATATATGGAGATATAAGGAGAGTGTATGGAAGAAGGACAGAGTCATGAGCTATCTCTGAGGCATATCTCTGAGCTATGCTGAGAGACAGGTGGAGATACACCTTTTTAATGTGTCCTCCTTTAATTACATACATTTCAGACCTAAAAGCATTTTATTGGAAGAACCATTTTCTACTTATTCCACGGAGTATAGCAATAATTCATAGATATAAGGTACATGTTTATTAAAAATTAATTTTCTTCAGGCTAATGGAGAAATTTTGAGTACTCTAAGTAGAAAATTCGGAATCATAAAAATACCTTATGCAATACTTGGCTAGATTCTAACTTTTTCAGACAGTCTGAAGGCCAAAAAAGATGTAAAAAAATATGCAATTGTATGCATAAGGGAGAAAAAATTAATGATCTAAATCTTGGAAATATAAGATATGAATAAAGCTTAAAGGAATGATAATTAGGTAGCTTGAGAGAAGACTGCTGGCAGGTGACCTAATAACTTGTATTCTGTATAAGAAGGGCCATTATATTTTAAAAATTAATCTTTATTGAAGTGAGAGCCAAAGCAGCTGTATTTAATTATGGCAAGATAGATGTGGGTTTCACTGAATTAAACCATTTTAGCATTTGGAATAATTACTATTGAAAATAAGTCATTGAAATTCTTTTTTTTTTTTTTTCCTTTGAGGATCTAGCATAATACTGATTTGAAATAGGTGATTTCCAAGTCTTTTTTAGAAATAATATGAATTTTAAGAGAAATTAAAAACATACAGTTTAGAAAGTGGTTGTGTTAATTTAATACTGAAGTTATCATGGAATTAACTGGTGTATTTCAAAAACAACTCTGATCTCCAAGCTATGGCAAATAAATAATGAATTTTTATTAGTAAGCTAATAAAAACAGTTTATGCATAAATCTAAGTATGTGCACATCTGAATCATAAAATAAAACAGCAATATTTTTAGGGTAAATTTAGATACCTTTTTTATTACAATTTTTTAAATATTTATTTATCTTTTTTTTAAATATTTTATTTATTTCTAGGAGAGAGAGAGACAGCGTGAGCAGGGGAGGGTCAGAGAGAGAGGGAGTCACAGACTGAAACAGGCTCCAGGCTCTGAGCTGGCAGTCAGCACAGAGCCCGACGCGGGGCTCGAACCCATGAACCGCGAGATCATGACCTAAGCGAAAGTCAGACGCTTAACCGACTAAGCCACCCAGGCGCCCCTATTTATTCTTGACAGAGAGACAAAACATGAGTGGGAGAGGAGCAGAAAGAGAGGGAGACATAGAATCCGAAGCAGGCTTCAGGCTCCAAGCTTCCAGCACAGAGCCCCACGCCAGGCTCCAACCTACAAACTGTGAGATCATGACTTGGGCCGAAGTCGGACACCCAACCAAATGAGCCAATCCAGGAGCCCCTAGATACCCTTTTAATCCAACACCCTTTCCTGGAAATTTATTTATTGTAATTACAATCATAAGAACATAAAAAATAATCTACAAAAGGACGATTATTGCCACATTACATACAGTAGCAGCATTTCCAGGAAAAGTATATACCTATCAATGGAAAAACTTATGAAATTATTTTATATACTGATCAATAAACATTATGTAATCAAAAATAATACTTGAAATGTATTGGGAGAATTTGCAGAAGTTACTGTTGAGTGAGGAAGCAAATGCATGTGTAATAATTACATTACAGTCAAAATAATCTGAGTATCCAAATAAATATATGCACATATATGCTTGCAAATAGATGGAGGGTGCTCCTGTTGATTCATTTATTATGAATTGGCATGATAAATGATGGGGAATAGACTGGGAGTGGAAATGAAAAAGAAAAGAAAAAAGTAAAGTTGCTAAGATTGACAAAAATAAAAACAAAAGGATAATCAGTTTGTTGCCTTTACATAAATTATGCATATTTTAGAAAACCTAAAATCCTTTTAATTAAATTTATAAAAATGACTTTATATTGAATTGCAGCACTTAGTAAGAAAGTATGTACCTTAATATGTACAGAAATATCTCCATATCCCAATAGTTATACAGCAGCTAAAATACAGCGAGGACTGTATTAATGTGCCTAGTAATTAATATGTGTTTGAAAATTTATTGTTCATTTTTAAAATCTGATGCTTTTCTGATTATTTGAAAATAATATAAATACAATTTCAGTGTAACGAGAAAAATAATTTATGCTTAAAAATGTCTTATCTACTAAAGATTACAAAATTACAAAATTACAAAAAAATTACCTTATTTTCATTGGCTTTGAGAAAACCGTTTTTGAAAGTTAGAGAAAGTATGAAAAACTAAAATTTTTACTGTTGACTACATTGAGGTGATATTTTCTTGCCCATGCCTTGAAGACAGAAGAAAAAAAGTCTTTCTTAAAAAATAAAGGTTATAGATTCACACCTGTTAACTATATGCCTACTAGGGGAATAAAAAACACTAAATTGGGAAGTATAATACCTTGCTAAAGCAAAAACTGATAGTCTGGACTTTCTAACCCCTGGTATTATGTACAGCATTATGACCTTGAATGCTGTGAGATAATATTTTTAACCTCTTTCATTTCTTCTTTTTTTTTTTTTTTCATAATACATGCATTCCTGTTAACCTAAGTCATTGAGATGTTGGGGTTAGCAAAAAAAAAAAAAAAAAAATGTTCATTTGAAGGATGATAATTAGTTTGGGAGGTCGAGTTTAACTTTTTCTAAGGATACTGTGTCTTTCATTACTTAGAAACACACAGTTTTGGTGTTTTAAGTATGGAAGGGAAATATGCCCTTCATGAAACTTTTAACTAATGGGAAATCCTTCTGTTCTGCACAGTCTTAGGCATTGGATAGAATTTTTCAAACACCATGTCTTTTTTGTAAATATTTAACTTTTCAAAAGTGCTTTTTCACATCTTTAGTAACTTGGAAGATTATTTTATTAATAAATATAGCAAAATCAAATCAAGTCTAGCTCTTCATTTTTCTAGTTCCATGCTCAAATGTAATAAAACAAAAATCATAAAATTAAACAATAACCATAAAATGCATTTTTAAAAGACACATGTGAAGAAATTCTGCTTTAAAGTTTATTTTCTCAAATCTAATGGCAATAGCTTTTGTGATGATTTTTGCTTTTTCATCAAATTAGTCATACATATACATGTGTTTGCTCTTCAGTACAAAATCCCCACTGAGAGCCATTTTCCATGATGTAAACTTGGATAAAGGGAAAGAGCAAATGACACAGTTTACCTTAAGGTCAAGTTCAGTTTTACAACAGTACTTTAGTAATTATGAAAGGAAAATAGGAAAAGATTGTGTGACTACTTCAAATGGTTATAATTTCAAAAAGATGGACAGTGAATATTTTTGAAACGTCAAAGCATGTAAGCACTTTGCATTAATTTATTTGGTTTTGTAGAGCTTTATGCTTTTAGCTATTTATAACTGAAAAAAATATATTGTATAATAGATATATGTTAGATATAAACAGATACATCTTTTTCTATATTTTTAAATTTTTCTCTTGCCTGAGAAAACAATAACTAATCCCTCTATATAGGGCTCCATCACCATATGAAAACTAGAACTCAGCATGTGTTTTTATCCTTCAGTGCACTTCTGTTTTCCTTGTGTAACAACAGGATTATAAAGTGATGTCAAACACCTCCCTGGCCCTTTCTTGTTTTGGTGTTGTCTATAGGAGTTTATACTAATCAATCATGGATACCAACTATTCCTCTTTCCTTTTGATTGGTTATGTCAGTTTGAAACAATTTTTTTATCAGAAAATATTTAAATGATGGTTGATATCTCTTTCTCACTAAATGTATATTTATATTTACAATTATATATATTTATGTATATAGATATCCTGTTTCTCTACATCCTCTCTTCCCATTACCTAGAAATCTGAATAAAAATACTCTAACCTGTCTCATTCTGTCTTCAATGCTCCTTTGTGTCTATTTCAAGTTTTTGTTCTCCTTGAAAATTTGCACCAAATTTTGTGTAAATTTTCATATCTGTTTTTCAGTTCAATTCTCTTTATTTTTGTTTAATAGTCTGTAAGATTTGTTCAAGTGGTTTGAAATTTCAAAATTACATTTTTTTCCAAAAAATAGTTTCTGTTTAGTCATCCTATAATATTTTACACTATTCATTTTTTAGTGTTTTAGTTTGTTTTCATTCCTCTAAGCATGTCATACAAGTATGACAAAAGTATCACTGAAAATAATTTCCAGTAAGACTTTTTATTTTCTTTTCCCTATTGCTTCTTTTCTGCTTACCCACTCCTCTTTACCCAGGTCTCCGATCTAAGACTTAATTACATGGTTTTGGTTCAGAGTTTTGCCCCATGCAAATGTGAGTGTAATAAAATATTTTAAAAAGCCATTCAGATTTCCTTAGAATTGTTGGTTAAGTCCAAGTACTGATGATACAGATTAAGTAGCCCAAATTCTAAAGAGCCACTCCTAACCAAGACTAGTTTCTTCTGACTTGCATGGCAGGTAGCCTATTGCATAGAACATGGTTTCACTTCCACCTCCTTTCTGTACTAGAAGACCACTGGGGAGAGAGGGAGGGAGTTTTGGATTTGTTACATAATGGAAATGTTGTATATATATTCACGCCATTTCTGTCAGCCTATTCAAACCCTTCCACTGGAATGGTGGAAATTCCTCTGAAAGGACTGATATGTTTCACACAAAATACAGGGAAATATAAACCCATTATGAGCTCAAGAGGAGAACTGATGATAGTAGGCTTGGAAGGAAAGTTAGTGCAGCATGCTTGGAGAAGAGACAGGGGCACCCACCCTACTCTAGTACTCTGCTTTGCTAGGTAGAATAACAGTACCTCATCTGCATTTTTCCTTTATGCAGAGAACTATTGAAATTACTGAAAAACTGCTAAGCCAGACCCTAGTTGAGAGGAATTTACAATGTTAAGTTGGTTTGGCCAAGGGGCTGATATAACCAGACCAAACCTGGGGATACCAGAGAAAGTTTTCCAAGGCAGACATAGATGTCTATAACATAAGATGACCCTGCCTTCCCTCTCTATCCTCCCTTTTTCCAACACTGTAAGGACCAATCTCAAAAGTTGTGAGGACACAGAAAATGCAAAATCAGTTTGTACCTCTCCCAAGTCCAAGGTTCCAAGTTTCAAGTCTGCCATGATATGGGTAGGGGATTTTTTGATTTGGGCATGAAGACTTGAGATTTTAAATGTTCTAGGCTGATTGTAATTTTTAAAAACATATTAATTGTTACTAGTTTTTTCTATCTATCTATCTATCTATCTATCTATCTATCTATCTATCTATCTACATATTGATAAGTTAAAATAGCTCAAGCTTGGCTAAAACAATCAGGGGGAGTAAGGTTCAAATCTACCGAGGAAAACCCCATGTTTTCTATCTCCAAAAGTTGCTCTTGTCAGATTCCTACTGCTTTCCAAAGTGAGCTTGACTCTCCACAAATTTTTTTAACTTTAAATTAAAATTTACATCTGAAGACCTTTCATGTTTTTGACTTTTGTACTTTTAAAAATGACCAGGGCTGGTTTCATGAATGTTTATTCAGGCTGAGAAAATTTTACTAACTTACCAATATTTTTGTAAATATTACCAAAAAAGGAATATTTACTCCATTTCTATCAGTAATATAAAAACCAAGTCCTACCTTCAGTATTAAGTATAGTCCACTTTTTTTTTTTATTTGCCAGATACTAAACTGTGGTGGGAATAGCAATGTGAAGAAATTATGAAATATTAACAATAAATAGCACTTAGAAAGATCAGTAATATAAGATATCTTAGAAGACAGAAAAAAGATTGTGAAATGGAAAAGGATCTTGGGAAAGGGGCATTTAAGCTTAGCTGTAAAGAAGAAATATTTTTAAAAAATTTTTTAATGCTTATTTATTTTTGAGAGAGAAAAAGAGAGAGGCAGGGCATGAACAAGTGAAGAGGTAGAGAGAGACACACACACATAATCTGAAGAAGGCTCCAGACTCTGATCTTTCAGGACAGAGCCCAATGTGGGGCTCGAACCCACGAACCATGAGATCAAGACCTGAGCCAAAATCAGAGGCTTAACCAACTGAGCCACCCAGGCACTCTAAGAAGAAATATTTTTAAATAAAGTTTTTATTTTGAAGTAATAGTAGATTGACATAAAAGTTGCAAAGATAATATAGTGGACTGAATCAAGAAATATAAAGCATATATTGGCTATTAGGTGCATGAGGATGCTGAGGGAAAGGTGATAGTTAAGAATTCCTTTATCAGTTCCTTCCACAAATATCTACTGAGCTCCTACTATATGCTGGTCAACTTTATACACTCACAGTGACCATTAGTGAACAAGAAAGAGAAAATATCCCTGACAGCATAGGAATTATATTTGATCAAGGAAATAAACACAATCCGCATAACATATAGAAATCAATAGTATATTTGAAAGTAATAGTAAAAAAAAAAAAAAAAGCCAAAATCAAGAACAAGTAAATGGTGATAAGGTTAAGAGGTGTTGGGAGGAGAAGAACTTGTGTCAGGAAAGATAAATGACTCTTTCAAGAAGATTTATTGCAATAGGGAGCAAAGTAATGGATTGATACCTAAAATAAGGAAGTGCAGTCAAAAGAAAGGCTTCTTTCCAGTAAAATATGAGAAAGAACACCATGCTTTTGTATCGGTGAGATTGATAAAATGGCTAATAAAAAAAATAAGATATAGGAGAGTGAGAAGGAAAAACCGTTGGAGCAATGTCTGAATCAGTGAGAGAACATGATATATAGTGCATTGCTCAAATGAATCCAGTGTTTCAGACTCAATCAACTAGGTGAAGCATGGTCCCACTGACTGAGGTAAGATACATAAGAGGAAAAGTAAATTCGGAAAGGAAGAACATAAACTCACTTTTCTATATACTATAAGAGGGGCATTCCTTAAGAAACGTGTTTCTCTGTACTTTTATCTGGGGTAAGAATCCAAATGGAGGTCTAAATATAACATGATAACTAAACATTTACAAATAAAACTAACAAATAATATATATTATATCCTCTTACCTTAACAAACATCTTTTCACAATGGAAAAATAGAAGGAATATATTGTAACCTTTGGTTATCTAACCAAATGCTGGAAAACTTGTAAAGGCAAAATGTTTTTTTTTTCTTTCTTTAGTGGGACAAAAAAGTAGATTTTTTTCCTATTTTATTGGGACATAATTGACACATAACATTGTATAAGCTTAAGATGTATAGTGTGATGATGTATGTGTATGTACTACAAAATGACGAGCACAATAAGATTAAACATATTCTTGGGGCACCTGGGTGGCTCAGCTGGTTAAGCGTAAGACTTCAGCTCAGGTCATGATCTCACAGTTTGTGGGTTCGAGCCCCGCATCAGGCTCCATGCTGACAGCAAGCTCAGAGCCTGGAGCCTGTTTCAGATGCTGTGTCTCCCTCTCTCTCTGACCCTCCCCTGCTCATGCTGTCTCTAACTCTCTCTCAGAAATAAATAAAACGTTATTTTTTTAAAATTATAAAAATAAGATTAACACATTCAACAAAACACGTAGTTAGCATTTATGTGTGTGTGGTGAGAACATTTAAGATCTACTCTATTAGCAACTTTCACATATATAAGAGAGTGTTGCCAACTATAATCACCATACTGTACATTAGTCCTCAAATTACTTATCTTATAATTAAAAGTTTATATCCTTTCATCACCTTCACCTATCCTATTTGTTTTATCCACCTATATCTGCAAATATATGTATATGTAGGGCATACGAAGGGCACTGCTATTTCTCTGGATTCTTTAATTTAGTAGCATCTTGTTTAAAGTAAATGTTACTGCATCAACAGTAATTAATCATCATCCTCACTGAGTGTTTGGGGATAACTCAGGATACAGGTTTGGGGATACAGGTTAAGATACACTGTGGCCACAAAGATATTAACAATGTAGACAAGTGCAGAAAATTTTCTATGCAATCTTAGATTGATATAAAACCTTTAATAGCTATCTGTTGATCTTATGTCTCACAGTGGCAAATATGAAGTATGTACTGCCAATTTAAGAAAAAGATTCTGGGGGGCCTGGTTGGCTCAGTCAGTTAATCGTCTGACTTCAGTTCAGACCATGATCTTGTGGTCTGAGACCCGTGTTGGGCTTTGTGCTGACAGCTCAGAGCCTGGAGCCTCCTTTGGAGTCTGTGTCTCCCCCTCTCTGCTCCTCCCTCACTCATGTTCTGTCTCTCTCTGTCTCTCAAAAATGAATAAATGTTAAAAAACAATTAAAAAAAAGATTCCGGACTTTTAATCAAAATTTGTTGCTGCTGAAAAACTCATTTTCATCTCTCTTAGAATCATGAACATAATGCAAAAGACAATCATCTTAAGTTCATTAAATACCACTAAAATTTTAGTTGTTTATTTGAAAAATATGAATGTATTATGATACATATTTATTTAATTTAAATTCATAATTCTAGTATTCCACATTATCCAAAATTCAAAAAAGTGTTGGTATCATTCTTAACATATGCTGTATCCATCTAGATAGCTATCTACTTATACTGATATTAATTATTTAATATTCTAAAACCTTTCTGAGCCATCACGTTCAATGATTTTGATGCCATGTTAAGTGCTGCTGGAACCAAGTCGTGGAACAGAAAGAGAAGCAAGAAAATTGGCACTTGTCACTATTGGAAAAAACGCACTTCATTATATAAGAATCAGTGAATTCATGCAGTTTAAGTGGAAAGATTTGAAAAAGTAAATGAAATATCTTTTCGCTTCTGCCAGTGATATCCTCCCTGTACTCTGAAGCAGTATCGCTCTCCAGTATCGTCAGTGATGTGCCCTTGTTCTCTTCATAGCATGTTAAAGCAGTCAACATTTGTTTCTATGACTTAGAACAACCAAGGTGAAGAAATGTCTCCTCTTTACACTTGATTCTGTGTGGTGTAGTGTGGTGTGCATGTGTGTGCATGTGAGTGCACGTGTGTATGACAGAGAGAGAGAGAGAGAAAAGTGGGCTTTCTTGAGAAAGGTTTTGCACACTTGAATAAAGGGGTAAGAAACAAACTTCATGTGATCCTTTCTGGAGTTGAATATTGATATACTATCTGAAACTGGGGCAGCCAGCATATGATCTGGAGGAACAAGCCAAGATATTGATAGAGTCTAGCTCTGACATTATTGTGCTACTTCACTTATAATAGCAGCTACCTGCCTCCAGATTCCTCGTTAAGGGGGAGTGTGGAGAGGGAGAAGAAAAAAATAAATAAAACAACAACAGCAACAACAACAACAAAATGGTTAGCATAAACTGCAGTAAGTTTTTTTTTGCTTGTCAGTTAATTGTTGTTATTGTTTTAACAGATAAAAACATCTTATGTGTTAGACTAACAATTAGAATTGAAGAGATCAGTTACCCTAGAGGAGTGTAACTGCAAACTATTTTGTGGTAAATTGAAAAATGAGGTGGAAGGTGAAACAACAGAGAATCAGGGTTAGACCTTTTCAATAGCCTTTGCTCAGGAAGTTTGGGCAGGCTAGATGGATGCATGAGTTTGAAGAAAGTTATTTTTATTTTTTTGGCTTTATTATATACCTTTTTAAAGATATTTTTAAAAACAGATTTTGTAGTCAGACAGTTTTGGATTTAAATCCTGGTTCCACAACTTCCATTAGGTAATTAAACAAATCCCTTAATGTCACCAAGCATTAAGTTTTTTTTGATCTTAAAAAGAGATTTTGATAAATTTAATATTATTCAATTGAATTGGCAGAAAAATCAGAAGCAGAAGCAGTGCTAGTTAATTCATATTTCTAGGCTCTCTCAAATAAATTACACTGCTCTTGGATTTAATATTATTCTTTTTTGACGATGATTAATATGATGATTATTGATGAGTACAAGCTGACTCTCAGTTAACTCTCGAAAAAAGTATGCATATCTGTTTCATAATGATAGATAATAGAACAATTTATGATGTATAAACAATAAATCATTGGAAGAAAGAGGTCACTAGAAATTTAAATATTTATAGACAATGAAATGGATCAAAAACTTTATGATGAATTAAAGCAATAGAGAACACATTTCTTAACTGTCAATGATTTTCATGACTAATGTATTTTTCATAAGGAATGTTATTATGATAAACAAAAGACTCTTAAGTGAGCAATTTTTAAAAATCTGACCCATGTCAGTTTATTTACTGCATTAGTCATGTATGAGTTCTTATTCTGAAAACAAAGTAATAATTTGAAGAATTACTGAGGGTCGAACAATGCCATGTTAAGTAATGGACAATATGGTTTTTAAAAAAATAGCATTTTTTTACAGAATGATTATTTTTTAAAAATATTAATGTATTTTACTTTTGTGTGAGAAAGAGACAGAGGATGAGTGGGGGAGGAGCCAAGAGAGACATACACACAGAATCTAAAGCAGGCTCCAGGCTGCACAGAGCCCCACGGGATGGGGGTGGGGAGGCTCAAACTCAAGAACCACAAGATCATGACTTGGGTTGAAGTTGGACGCTTAACCGTCTGAGCTACCCAGATGCCCCCAGATTGATTATTTCTAAACACACATAAACATATGCATTTTTAGTCATGCAATATGATTTTGTATATTCTTTAAAATTTTTTTTAATTAATTTATTTATTTTGAGAGAGACTGAATGAGTGAGGGAGGGGCAAAGATAGGGAGAAAGAATTCCAAACAGGCTCTGCACCATTAGAATGGAGGCCAGTGTGGGGATCAAACTCAGGAACCACGAGAGCATGACCTGACCCGAACCCAAGAGTCAGATGCTTACTGACTATGTCACCTAAGCACCTCTGACTTTGTATATTCTTATAAACGATTATGCTTTAACTGGGAAAGGGTCAAAAATATATTTATGTAAGATGTACTTTATGACAGGCAATATGAAAGGAACTTAATTACCTAGTGCCAACTAACAATAATCCTAAGAAAATTTCCATTTTATAGACAAAAACAAAAATCAGTGAGGTATTAATAATTAGGCAATCTTTAGCATCTAATGAGTGCTCACTCTATTTTCCTTTCTGTTTTGCTGTCTCCAGTAAAATTTAAATTCATTTTTTATCCTGTTATATTTTATGCATTAACATTTTATTCATATTAGAATGCTTCTGTTTGGAAAGAAAACATACCATTGTAAACAAAAATCATTTGCCTATATATTTTCAGATGAGCAATATGAATACTTATTTTGTTCAAATCAGAGCATGATTTATGTCTCTTAATGATCAAAGAAAATTATATTCATGTTGAAGTCCAGAAATCTGAAGATTCATCCTTGAAAGGGGTTCCCTAGACTTCCATATATTCATCTATATCCATAGTCTATCATCCTTATCTTTTTTCATGATAATATAATAAGATATTACATAATACATATAGTAGATGAAACATTGACAAATATTATCAATGAAATATTTCCAACCAAAAAAATATTGTTCTTTTTTTGGAAATAAAGTAAAAAAACCACACAAGATTACACCAAACTATCTCTCCCTTTGACAACACTTATAAACTGGGTTAAATGCAATTAAACAAATGTTTGAGGGCATAAGGAAGCAAACAAAAAGAGGCAGAAAATTGGAGAGGTTATGTTATACCCAGATCGCAGTATCCTCACCGACCAGAGACCACCAGGGAGACCGAGTCACGCATGCAAAGGCAAAGGGCTTTATTACAGGCTTAAGCTCGGGCTCACAGACTTCACCAGCGTATGGGTCCGTGCTGAGAGCCTCAAACAAGGGCAGAGTAGGGTTTTTATGGGGTTTGAGAGGGGGGAGTTNTAGGTTTAACTAGCAATTAATATAGAACCCAGGACACAGAGTACAAGAGAAAAGCACAGCTTCATTAGACTGAGGATTCAGAGGTTGGAATCAGAGCTGGCAAAACTGTTGAGAATCACAGGGGAGATTCCAGAAAAGAGGAAGCCACTAAAAGCTGCAAATGTGTCAAACTCAATTCAAATGATTTGCTAATTTACAAAGTGAGACTCTAAGAAATATTGCAGAAATCAACACTTGAAGCCTAAGTGATATGCATAAATTTAATATCTGCTCAAAGCTAGTGAAAGAGAGTTTGGATTTCAATTAGTGTCAACTTAGAGGGTTTTGATGAACACTTTGGACTTATTATTGAAACTCTAGGTAATCCAAACTTGAAAGAAACACATCACAGAGCTAAGAGGTGTATCCTTGTGGGGAATTAGCTTAGGAATTCCCTGAGCTTGCAGGATGCTTTAACAAGGCATAAAGAATTAGAAAGCCACAGGATGAACACACCCAAGATTGGGTAAGCAAGATTAGGTAAACAAGATTAGATAAACAGGGCAAAGGCCCCCAATATGGGACAAAGTATGGGAAAAGGAAATTTTAGAACGGAAGCATCCAAAATGAGGTAAACCAGATTAGGTATTCAGGGTGGAAACACTCCCCTCCCCCAATTTAGTACAATAGCATAAAGCTGCTTTCACAGGAAGTAAGGACAATAAAAGGAAAACAGGACTTTAGACCTCAGCAGGATGAAGTTGCCCAGAGCTGAGCTAATTAGCAAAACAAAGGTGCCTTGTTGACCCTGAGGTAGCATCCTCTTTCTTTCTTGTCCCATGGGGCAGTTTAGGTAAACAGAGGTGGTTCCCATATCTGCTGTAAACTACCATCTGCCCAGGGCCAGGATTTTGTTTTGTATTGACCCAAACCCCTAACACCCCTAACAACACATATCTTCAAAACCCTCTTTTCCTCACATCCATCATTTAATGTTCACGGTTTCATTGTCTCTTTGTGCATGTCCATTAGGCTTGTAAGCCTTCTGATCCTAATAAAAATGGAGCAAGGAACCTTACTCTGGACTCTTATCTCCTCCTGGACATTAGCCTCTCTTGCATTTCAATCCTGCATCCACTTTCTTGCTAGACAAGGGAGAATTCCAGACCCAGAGTCTTCGACACATCCTGAGTCCAAGGGCAAAATCGAAAGGGTTATACTATTGGACAAAACCCAAAAGAAAGGCCTCACAGCATCAAGGGGATGTACCAAAAATTTAGCAACTGACCCCCCCAAAACTAACACCTTCCAACAAAAAGAACAGAATTCAGAATTTTTACCTCCACATCAAAAAATGTGCAAGATTGCGGGGCTCCTGGGTGGCTCAGTTGGTTAAGTATCTGACTTTGGCTCAGGTCTTGATCTCACAGTTCCCGGATTCAAGACACACATCAGGCTCTTTGCCTACCTCTCAGAGCCAGGAGTGTGCTTTGAATTCTGTGTCTCCTCTCTCTCTGCCCCTCTCCTGCTCATACTCTGTCTCTCTCTCTCTCTCACTCTCTCTGTCAAAAATACATAAAAACATTAAAAAACATACAGGATTAAAAAATATACGATTTCCAAAACAATAGGAAATATGACCCATGATAAAAAGAGAAAAATAATCAACTGAAGTAGATCAAATAACAATATTTATATTGAAATTAGCAATAAAAATACCTTAAAATAATTGCTAAAAATATGTTTAAATGCTTCAATTAAAGATAGATATAATGAGTGAAAAGTTGGAGAATTTCAGGAGAGATATGTTAACTCTACAAAAAAAAAACAAATGGAAATACTGAAACTGAAAAAAAATACATATATATGTATAAAAACTGAAATTAAAAATTTTTATCTACTCTGTAGCAATAAAAAGATCCTCGACATTGAAGACAGGTACATATATATTGGCCAGCCTGAAGATAGGTACATTAATAGAATCCCACAGAGACAGAAAAAAGATTTGTATAAAGTAAGCAGATCCTCTATGTGGAATTATATTAAGCCTAAATGTAATTATAATCCTAGAAGAAACATTGTATTAGACAATGTGTTTTATATGTAATATGTGTTTTGGAAAGTTTCTGCAAATTCAGTCCTCGGGGCCAAGAATTGTAGTGAACACCCAGTATGATAAATCTATAGAAAACCACATTTGAACACATCACAGATTTAAAGAAAATATGGAGAAAGCTTTTTCAAAACAATTGTGAGCACAGCAAGGAAGATATATCACATGAAGGCAAATGATACAAATTATGATTGAATTCTTACCAGAAGGAATACAGACTAAATTAGAGTAGAACATTTTTAAAGGAACAGCAATTTTGGGGTGCCAGGGTTGCTCAGTTGGTTAAAAGTCCCACTCTTGATTTTGGCTCAGGTCATGATTTCAGAGTCTGTGAGACTGAGCCCTGTATCAGGCTCTGTACTGGCAGTGTGAAGCCTTCTTCGGATTCTCTTTCTCTCTCTGCTTCTCCCTGGCTAATTCTCTCTCTTTCTCTGTGTGTCTTTCTCACTCTCTCTCAAAAGTAAAGAAATAAACATTAAAATATAAAATAATAACTTTTTTCAAGGTGGATTTTTAATTTGAATGAGAGTATTCTCAAAAATGAAGTTGAAACACTATCATGGCAAGAGCCATCTCCTAATTGCATTAGCATGCTGTACAGTGTATGTTGTATTGTAGGATTTTACTTTTTACTTTTTAAATACAATATGTTGTATGTGTAGATGGGATTTTGACTGAATTATGTGAGGAATAATCACTCAGAAATGTTGAGTGCTATTTCATTACTTTAAATATCTTTTTTTTTTTTGGTCAGGTGATATTATTTTGAAATTTCATTTTGAAAACGGTTTTTGTGAGGATGTTGTTGGCAAAGCATTTGGACTGTATAGTTGTTTGATTTTTGTCATATCTATTTCATTCTCTTACTAGTGTTTCTCCCTGTAATTTAAAGCCTGGACAGGTAAAAGCTACATTTCTGAGTCTATTTTGGAGTTAGGATTCTGGTGCCTTTGAGGCTTAGCAATCAGATGTAGTCACGAGACTTGGAAAGTGAACATGATGCAGAAGCCAGGCGTCTGCTGCTGCTTTTGTTTCCACTCTGTAGCAGTGTTCATGTTTTGGGAGTTTCAGTGTTAGCATTAGTGATCTCAATGTGCAGACATCTGTTTCATGAGTGCGGAGAGGCTAGACTTGAGCAAGTCAATGTGCTCATAACAGAGCATAACTAGTAATGCACATTCTGCACTAACAGCTTCCTTTTTTGGTGATTTCCATATTGTCAGGAGGTCAGATGTGCTGGGAGAGAGCAAGCTGAGCTCTCAGGAGTCAGAGTAGCCAATTGAATCCACAAACTAAAAATGAGAGTTAAGCTTCTAATCACTCACTGTGGTGATATAAACAACAGTCTAAAACTGCAGAAAGCAATGACTCCCTCTTTTCCATTATTCCCCTGAGGATTGGTGCACAGGTTAGGGTCAGGTGGATCACCTCAGTCATATGGGTTCTCTATCTGTTGAGGGAGCCTGGACAAAGGATTGGCAGTTTTATAGGCCTTTGGGTGTGGCTGTGCACAAGGCTTGGTGTGGAACATGCAGCTTTTTCTTTCCTTTTTTTTTTTAATGTCTTTATTTATTTATTTTATTTTATTTTTTGAGAGAAGAGACAGAGAGTGAGCAGGGGGAGGGTCAGAGAGAGAGGGAGATACAGAATCTGAAACAGGCTCCAGGCTTTGAGCTGTCAGCACAGAGCCCAACACGGGGCTCGAGTCCACAGACTGTGAGATCATGTGTCAGAGGCCGGCTCCGGCAGGTCCAGGGGTCCCTGAAGGATGGACGGTGTCAGCGAGAGACAGAGAGAGAGAGAGAGAGAGAGCCCCGAGATTCTTTCTGATCACCAGGCAGGCATCTCTCCTCTGACTGGGGCTCAACTTTATTTTATCATTAAGTGTTTGGGGGACGGCACAGAAGTGGCATTAGACAGTGCCACTTAGACAATAGTTTCTTATAACAGACTTCTTTGATATGTAAGAATTTCCCAGAACATAGATATATAGAAGACTCATGTGTAATGTTTACAATAGTGATTGAGGTAGGGGATTTAGATGCCTATCCTATGGGGAAGGAAGGCATCTTTAGCATACTAGACAAAGTTTTCAGCATTAAAAGGGTGAAGTTACTTCTTTGTGGGCAGGGGTCAATAGCTTGTTTGTTTAAGGTGGAAGTATCAGGAAAAATAGGGCTTTCACCTTTGCTCTCATAATCACAAAAGAAGAAGTTCCTCAATAGGTTCCTTCACAGGGAGCAATCAGCATATACAAGGCCAGAAAATGCTCCAAGCAGAAACAAATGGGTTGGGGTTGGATATTTGCCCTTAACTCTAAATTAGGCTCTTTGTCTCAGGGCCAGACTCAATTGTCTTTGATATGCAAGGTCCATAGGAAGAGGCTTTTTACAATCATCCACAGAGCTTTCAACTAAAATCTCTTTTGTAAAGGCAGGAATATGCTTTTCCTTATGAGGTAGCTGTGTTTGGAATATTGGTCTGATATGGAATATTGTGAGGCCTGGTCAATACTAGCAGGCTCATTTCTAACATGAGCAGTAGTAGCAGAAAGAGATACCGGTTTTCGTTCCTCATGGCAGGAGCTGTGCAAACACTGCCATTTCCTTGCTGTGACTGCCATCCAGAGAGGCCATGATTGTGCAGCTCCCGGCAATCATGACCTGAGCCGAAGCCAGATGCTTAACCGACTGAGCCACCCAGGTGCCCCCATGTAGCTTTTTCATAGGACTCTCAGGTGAATCCTTCGTAATTGCCTCATTCAACCCTGAGAAACCACACTTAAGTTTTTAACTAGGAACTGACTATCTTATGTATCTTAGCTTCTTACTATGGCATTTGGTGTGGATATCATCTAGGGGTTTTCTGATTATATCTTTGTGACAAAACTCTGTCATATGGCTCTTGGTATCCTTCCTGAAATACAACTTGAAATAGTTTTGTTTAGTCATGTCTTTTTTTTTAACATAAACATTTTTAGTGTTTATTTATTCTTAAGGGAGACAGAGTGTGAGAAGGGGAGGAGCAGAAAGAGAGGGGGACACAGAATCCAAAGGAGGCTCCAGGCTTTGAACTGTCAGCACAGAGCCCAATGTGGGGTTCAAACTCGCAACTTGAACTCAGGGCTAGGACTCACAAACTGTGAGATCATGACCTGAGCTGAAGTCAGACGCTTAACCATCTGAGCCCCAGTTTGCTCAGTAATCTTAAAGACTCTATCAACTAATTGTATTATATGTATTATTTTTCTATTTGTAAGAATTAATATATTTCCGACAAAAGTTCTCAAATTTTTCTTTTCAAATATTACCATAAAAATCCGGTGTCCCAAAGGAAAAACAGAAAAAGGAAACAAAGAAAAATCTTATAATTTACTTAGTGATCTCCAGAAAAAAAAAATAGTGCTCTAATTCTTGAGAGTAAGTTATATTTGTGAAGAAAATTAAGTAATTTTCTATGACTAGGCTGTGTCGCTGATTAAAACCTATAATAAGATTGATTTTAAGGCAGAAGTTTGAGAATGTCTGTTGAGTAGACTTGCTCTACACTCTCCTATTAAGACCCAATGTGAAAGAGGAAACCGTAGGTAAATCTATTAAAACTGGAAATAAATGCAGGCTATGATTATTACTTTTTATGTATTTAATATTTCAGCAAGTTAAGTTATATAGTTAGTTTTACGGCAAGGATACTATAGGGTGATATTAGTCTCAAAACACTGGCTTACCTCATAGAAGAATCAGTATCCTCTCTGGCTTTTAATCTTTTAGTGAAGTGGTCACTCCAATGAAGAAGGAGCTCAACTCTCTCCAAATACCTACATAAACTACTCTTCATGAGTGAACTTATCTACCCTACATTCATGTACCACTCATTCAAAGCCAAATCTATGTCATAAAACAGCTGTTCATAAAAGAGCTCTTTAGATTCTTAAATTTTTAGTTCCATCCAAAGTTGTAAAATATACTTTCACCCATTTCAAAAGTAGTTTCCTGTGTAACAGGGCTGAGCTTATGAACTATCATAATAGATTTTTTAAACTAGGCTCTCCTCCCCAAATAACTCCTCCTTCTTCCACACAGTTCTTGGAACACATATTACATAGTGATTTATGTGGATGGGTTTTAGAAGATGAATGGTTTTCAAGAGCTAACTAAATAGAGTTAAGCACTCATGTACTATTAGTACTTAACACAGTTTTTCAACTGGTATATGGAGCTATGCCATATTGGGCTCATCCAGATGAAGAAAAGCATCATGAAATGTGGAAGTTGGTGCCAGTTGAGACATGGAGTGAGAATTTTAGCAGATTAGACTCAAGAGAATCCTGACATGCCAAGTCTCTCATAAACAACTGATATTAAAAATTCTCTACCTAAAACTCATGCTTATGTTTCTTAAGAGAAATAGTAAATTATATTACTTTGTCCCTGTACTCCAAGACAAGTTAAATTTGAACAAATTATGAAGCTATTTATTTGAGTGACAGGGAGATGCCTAAAGTACCAAGATAAATTCCAAATGCAAAGGGACAAAATCTATGCCTGTTTCTAATATGAAGACCATTGTCAAACTCTGGCCATACTAGTAAATGCCTAACAGTATTTACTATGACATATGGCTTATTATCAACATGGGTTTGGCTGATAAAGTTATATTAGCCCTACTTATCCTTAATACAAGTCATTCCCCTTTTTAGAAGCTATGGTTTCAGGTAGAATTAACCTCAGGGGCTCAGAAGTGATCATGTGAACATAACAGTTTAAAAAATGTTTTAACTTTTTAAAAATTAAAATGTATATAAAGCGATCACAGATCCAAATTGCAATGCTTCCCATTACAAATAATAGAAAATACACAACCAACTGGAATAAACAAGGAAGAACACAAGTGGGCCATATTTAAAAAAAAACAAAAAACACATTAAGTGCAAAAAGTTGTGGCCCTTGAGCATGTTTCATCAAGATTTAACAGACCAATAGAGCCATGGTCCCATCTCTCAACAATTCCATTTGTCATTCTCCAAAGTTGGAGCCTGCTTTCTCTTATAAGAACACTACTATGCTCTCCTTCATATTTGCTGATAAAACCAACCATCTTAAGAAACTGCAGAGGGGGCTCTTGCTTGTCCAGTTACTCACTTCTGCTGTGAACTAGATGCTAAAAAATTTTTCTCTGGGAAAATAGAGGATAACTACAACTAAGTATTTTGAATTTGGTAAAACTTTCCAATTTTTCATAAGTTTACATCCATAACTCTGAATTTATCTCTGATATCATTAAGGAAGACAATACTGGTATTTTCTTTTATTTTTCTCTTCAAATAAAATATCAATTTGAGAGTATAATTTCCTTTTGCTTTGTACTCTTAACTACTTACTCAAACTTAACTACTTACTCTACTTAACTACTGACTCTTAACTACTTAACTCTTAACTACTTAACTCAAAAGTACACACAATATTAGTCCCTTTGTGTTGTACATTTCCAAATTAATGAGGTGGCAAGTAAAAGTACAGTACACCCGTAAATCTCCATTTATTTCAAGGATTAGACCATGTTTTTAATAACCTCCATAATGCACTGTAATTATTTAACAAATGTATCCTTCCTTAATCAGTAAGTTACAAAATATTTATTGAATACTTTGTATGTTCCAAACTCAGTGTATGCACCCTGCATATAGTATGCCTCATGACAGACAAATCAGGTATTTATTCTCATAAGGCACAGAAGTATTTCTATTAGATGTGTTTTATAATTTCATTCATCAAATGGCATCAAGTGTGTTTTCATCAAATATGTATATTCTATTAAGAAAGGTCTCATATCAAGTAATTGACATGCTGGATATTTATTACAATTACTTTACCTATTAAGATTGGGTAACCAGAATGCAATTTGAATATTTGGGGAGAAAAACTAAATTAGCTTCATCAGTAACTTTTCCTTTTCTCATGTTTTGTCATATTTATGTAAATAAATCAAAATAAGCATTTTATTTTATTTCCTTTACTTTCATTTAATTAATTGATTTTTAATGTTTATTTATTTATTTTGAAAAAGAGAGAGAGAGAATCTAAAGCAGGCTCCAGGCTCTGTGTTGTGAGCACAGAGCCAGATGTGGGGCTGGAAACCATGAACTATGAGAGTATGACCTGAGCAGGAGTCATATGCTTAACCAACTGGGCCACCCAGGCAACCCTATTTTATTTATTAAAAATTTTCAATATTTATTTATCTTTGGGAAGCAGGGACAGACAGACAGGCAGACAGACAGACAGAGAATCTAAAGCAGGTTCCCCACTCTCGTTGCAAAGCCTGATGCGGGGCTCAAACTCATGAACCAAGTGATCATGACGTGAGCTGAGTGTGGACACTCAGCTGGCTGAGCCAC
This sequence comes from Crocuta crocuta, assembly GCF_008692635.1. NCBI lineage: Eukaryota > Metazoa > Chordata > Mammalia > Carnivora > Hyaenidae > Crocuta > Crocuta crocuta. The sequence goes on along the minus strand of NW_027551564.1, from coordinate 638,505 downwards.
CCAGGTGCCCCAAAATAAGTATTTTAGACAATTAATTACAACATATACCCGTCTAAAGACAATGAAATAACTACTATATTTTGATTAGATTACATATTACACAATTTCAGACATCACATTTTAAGCATGTCCTTGACAAATTAAATTATTCCCAGAAAAACTGATACCAGGATTTAATGATGATTGTATTCATAAGTATATGAGTTGTTTCTGTTAATTTAATGTTGAGCTATTCAAGGTTTCTCTATAATGCATTAATATTGATAAGAATTGGCAGTGGTTGAATGAAGAAGCACATAGACTGTTGCTTACTAATTTATAAATCACAAATACCAGCATCCTAACTAAAAATCAAAAAAGTTCTCAATGTAATACACACATGAATGTGGTTATGTGTATGTAGAGAGAAAGAGAGTGAAAGGAAGAAAAAGAGGAGGAGAAGGAGGAAAAGGAAAGGGGGTGGGGAAGAAGGAGCAGGGAGAGATCTAGAATATAGTGAAATCTGTGCACTTAAATTTCAGGCTTTTCTTTTTTTCCCCTAAATTCTTTATTCAGAACTTACTAGATGACTTTACTACATATTAGACATTATTGCTGGTATTGTAAATTGTTCTTGTTATGATCCCAGGGTGAAACTCTTCATCCCAGGGTGAAGAGTGGGGCATACCAGGCAAAGACAGGTAATGAAACACTGGAAACAAAGTTGCCTTGCAGAAGCTATGACCTTTGGTTGATGGATGAAGCCAGTCGATGGTGTTCTCAGAGGAAGTTCACTGAAGAAATGAATAATTGACTTCAGTCTTCTCTTCCTATTATTTACCACTGTCTGAACCCCAACCATCCAGAATCCCAAAGGTAAGGGCTCCATGTATACACTCCAATCAAGTCAGCTACCAAGCCATTGAGCATGGCAGCGAAAGATGGAAAGTGTCTCTGAAAAGGTAAACTCATGATATTCAGCTCAAGGAAGAGACTATGTTAATATATACATATATGCATACACACACACACACACACACACACACACACATTTTCTTTTCTAAACCTAGTGGAAAAGCTTTGCTTTTCAGTGTTCACAGTTATATTCACCAGTAAATTTTAGGAGCACAATCCATATTTTTTAATGAATGTATGCATGAATAAGGGATCAGTGGCAGCTATTCTTAAATTATTTAAAAACAGAATATAGAGTATTCCTGTTCTATTCTGCTCCAGAGAATTAAAATTATGACTAAAGCATTATACATAGAAGGAGGCTAAACAAAAGAAATACATTTTTAAAAAGTAGAAATTGTCTGCTAAATAATGAAATACTTTATTAGTGCTGAGCTTTCTGCCAATGAACTCATTCAAATAGAGATATGATATTTCAGAAAGACCGGAGCAGAATGAATCCAGGAACTGAATAGGCTCTTAGACTTGGTGCACACTAATATCTCTACCACTTCTAAGATCCTTCCATTATGGGACCCACAGGAGACATTTATTTCTGTTTTAGTATCAGGAGAACTGTGCTTCTCTTGAGAAACTGTTTGTTGTTAGCCTATAGGGACATTCTAAATCTCTATACAGATCTTGGCTTTGGCAGTCAGGAATTTTACAACCAAATTTGTGGTTCATTTTAGCAAATGTGTAGAATGTTTTATGACTGTTGTATTTGCATATTAACACTACCTCTGGCTTTTCTTATTTTTTTTTAATGCACCATACATCTATTTTTTTAATCTTACTGATTATTTCTAACTTATTTATATCCCTTTTGGGGAAAACAGCAGGATATAAAGTCTTCCATAATTCTGTTGTTTAAAAGTTCTAAATAATTCCAAAGAGAAAAAATTAGGTAGCTGACAATTTATTTAAATTCTCTCCAAAAATGCATGCTGCAGGGGTGTTTTTGCATTGTAAATTCTGTCCCATCCCTTCACTATTTGGCTATTTCTATCTCAAAGTTGCAGGGAAGGTGCTGATAGATGTGCATCCTATGAAAGCAGACTCCTAAAAGAGAAGAATTTTAGATTAGTTCTAAATTTGAAACTATTAAACTGTTTTTGATATTTAAGATAGTCTGACAAAGATTTGAGTATAGGAAAAATAACAATGAATTCTTGGGAGTAATTGACTCAAGTGGAGAGAGGTTATGAAATGGAGGACCAGGTCCAATGCCTAGGCCTCTCCCATGGTGGTGTTGGGTTCACATTGTGTAGCTATACACGTAGTGGAAGCTCTCTTTGGAATCAGCAATTCTAGAACTAGAAACATTCATTAATAGAAGACCAGGTATAAGTATAAAAAATAAACACATAAGCAAAATAATTTAGAGATCAAATATAAAATGTTATGTGTTAAGCATATTTAAGTTTAAGATGAGTCTTCCCTTACTTTCCCTACCCCCAACCCCGAACACACAGACCAAGACCAGGGAATCTTCATGATGAGTACAGTAAAAAGAGTCACTACCCTTTTTCAAAGGGAATCCTACTTAGCAGGAACTGCTACTTTCCAATTATCTCTCTGCTTGATGCTTGTAACTAGGATGAATCTACAATGTATGAAAGTAATCATAGTTCAAAGAAATGTGTGTGTGTGTGTGCGCGTGCACGTGCGTGTCTGCATGTTTGAATTCCTAGGTGAAATAATAGGACATACTAAGGGTATTTATACTGATCAAGCCGAATTTTAGTTTTGAGTAAGGAAAAAAAAAATTTGTATTGGCATTATTTGATTCTTACAAAACTCAAGTGAAATAAAAATAACAAAATTTTTATCTCACCAAAAAAAGGCTCAATGGATTTATGTGACCTAAGGATGTTACATGTATATTAAGTAAAGTCAAAGTTGGAATCAAAACTAGGGTTTTGTCACAATGAAGTTTTCACATCAATAAATTACTAAGACTTCTAACCAAGATGTATTTCCCACCAATATAGGATGCTATAAGAGACATTTCTATATTACACTGTATGTTAACTAACTGGAATTTGAATAAAAATTTTTAAAAAGATAAAAATTAAAATTATTTTTAATTTGTCAAAATATTTTCAATTAGAGTAATGTAAGAAAGCCATACTCCCTATTATGGACAAAATATAAATTCTTATCAATAAAGGAACACATAAAAATTAAAAATATTTCCTTGAAAATCTATGGCTAAATTAAAGAGGTAAAGCTACTTAGTTGACATCAGTCATTTTTAAGACTTATAACTCCAATGAAAGTGACTGTTGTAAATTTTGAAAACATCTATATCTAATCACATTTCATTGGCCAAATTCTCATTTTTAATCCAAAATATTTCTGAAAATCCTCTTGGGAATTCCATTTTGGAAAAAGTGGTAGTTTTTCACATTTCTCCATTATTTCATTAATTCACAGTGTGATTGTACTCCAATAATTTAGCATATTAATTTTTAATTGAAATATTTGCAAGTACATATCTACACACTGTTTCTTTACAAAGAGAAACAATGATTTGCATGTACTCAGCCATCATAATATTTGAATGTATCTTCAAAAAAAGAAAACATGGATGCAACTGAAAGTCACACACTACAAATATGAAATTTTAAAATGACAGTCCATAAATTATAACAGAATTTTTCAAATATTAAAATGATTTGGTCAAAATTATTATACAGTTGGAACAATATCTGGACAGTTGTAGTCAACATTTCTTTACTCTTTTTGTCCACAATGCTCCCATAAGCTCTTTCTATAATAGGAAAATTGTATAAAACTATTTTACAATAGATTGAAAATAATTTCCAAATTTCTTATTGTAAAGAATTAGTCTAACTTTTAAAAACTCCTCTCAATATATGAAATAGATAGAAGGGGGTGAGGAAACAAGTGCACTGACAAAAACATGTCAATTCAGCCAGTCACCAAGAAAAATAATTTGGAAGCTGATCATCTAGCAAAATGTTGTTGGTAAGTAAATGTGTTGAGTTCAACTGAACGGTAATAATTTGTTATAACTGTATTGCATTGATAATATGTTATAATATATGGGGTTTACTACAAAATATGGTAATGGAACTCCTAGCCTACTCTTCATTTTCTTCAAACAACAAATTGCTATTTGGAATTGTTGAAAGCATAAGGAAAAAAAAAAAAAAAAAAAAAAATTAAACACACACACATACACACAAAATTTACTTGGATATATTACTCTGGAAGAATTCATTGAAATCTTTTCCTTTGCTAAATGTACTGTTGAAAAACTACCTATTTTCAGATGCATAACTACAAGGTATGTTAGCATAGGAAGCAAAGGAGAGAGAAGGTGGGGAGCTGATTGATTTAAGCAGAGCACACAGTCTAATTCTGAGCTAGCATTAGTCAAGAAGAGTTAACAAAACAACTTTTACCTCTTACCAGGAAACATGAGCCATATGCTTTTTTGCAAACTGGATGTAACTAAATTTTAAGATTTGTGCCTATTAGTGGTTTTCAAATGAGATAATCAAAATAATTTATTTAAAAATTTTATAAAGATAACTCAAAACAATTATCCAAAGCCATTGTGCTGAAATTTGTCAAAGTATTATATAAAACTATTAGAAGTATTCTATTTTTTATTTCTCTTTTTAATATAAATATTAGGAATTGATGTTTAAAATGAATTACATTTTAATATTTCAATTATATTTCAAATTAATAATTTATCATTAAAGAAAATATTCTTTAAAAGTTTCTGTCTTTTTGATATCACTTCTCACTCACTAAGTCTCATCCAGTGATTCTCACTTTGCATTAAAAATACACTTAGCATTGTTGTCACTGTGGTAATTCATTTAAAGTCTCCAGTAATAAAAGAAGCAAACTGTGTTCAGCTACCTCATTTTCCACTGATGGAAATAGAACTTTTATAAAAGACTTTAAACACATAGCTTAAAGCAAAAAGCAATTGCTACATTATCTTCATATAATATGTAAAATTCTAAATATACAAACGCCCTCCCTGAAAAAATCTGCTTAAATAATATGTGCCTTCTAAGTATGTTTTATTTCTCAAGAACAAATTGATTATGATTACAGTATCTTTCCATTTCAGTTACATGTTTAAAAATTAGAAGAAAGGCCATGCATTATCAATCAAAGTGTCATTTAGGTCACAGCCTGTGGCTCTTGTTCCCAGTTTCTTGAATGCGGGATTAGAGTGCAGCTGTGCATTTAATTGGAATTTAGATATCCTAACATTCTGTCTTTCATCAGAGTGGTTGGGATTTCTGACAAATGAATGGTTTGTTGTATTAAAGTAGTCATCAATATAGGAAGTGTTCTTTTAAGAAAAAGATACTGAAAGTGAAGAACTGCAAATTACTAAGTGACCCATTCACATTTGAAATGTCCATGCCTTTCAAATGTTTACAACCACTAGCATTATAAGAGGTACCATGCACCAATGAGAAAACAGTTTAGCAAGGTTAAATTAGGAAATCATTAAATTTCTCATTAAAGTAAAATCAAATATATATCTTTATTACAGCCAAAGAGTAGGAAGTGCAAAGCTTTTTAAATAATGCACAGTATAAATATTGAAGACTAATTTATTAAATTGCTTGAGAGCAACATCTTAAATTTTCAATTTGTTAAAATTCTGTTAGGATCTTGTAGTGAAAACAAAACATATTTCCTTAGTCATGTGATACACATACATTCAAACACACACTATTACTTTTATATTCAGACTTGTATAAGACAGGAGGTCTGATATGTTTGGTAACTGGCATGAAGAATGTTGGAAGGATGGATCCAGAATGACATAGTAAGGATGAGATAGATAATGGAATACTGTGCATGGTAATTCCATTAGTGTGGCTTAGAAAGTAAGAACAATCTAAAGCTGTAATTTAGTTTATCATTAATGCCAGTCTAGAATCAGTAATATTCAAAATGTAGTTATAAACAATAGATATTTTTATAACAAGGAAATCAGACAGAAGTCCTAATCTCTTCCCAATTTTCTAAATTCTTAACAGTTTTCAATGAGGAGATCTGTTCACAGACAATAGTATTTCCACTTAGTGAATTGGGATAGGATAAAATTCTAGCTTCAAGCCACCCTCCACCAGACCTACCTTCCTTCCGTCCTTCCTTCCTTCCTTCCTGCCTGCCTGCCTGCCTTCCTCTCCTACTTCCTTCTTTCTCTTTTAGAGAAAGAAAAAGAGTGGGCAGGGAAGAGGGTCAGAGAGAGAGAGAGAGAGAGAGAATTTTAAGCAGGCTCCAAGTTCAGCCTAACATGGGGCTCAATCTTACAACTGTGAGATCATGACCTCAACTGAAATGAAGAGTTGGATCCTTAACCAACTGGGCTATCCAGGTGACCCTACACTGTTCACCTCTTAAGGCAATGGTAGAAGAGAATACCTGAGTAGGAAGACAGCAGAATGTTTACACACTAGACTTATATGACAATATGGTTGGGTAAAAAGAAGAACTTCAACCCAAGATACCATAAGTATATACAGGTTCTCCCTGAATCTTTTATGTTAAGGTCTAATTGGGAACAAAAGACACTCACAGAAATGTAGGAATGTGTATTTATCATCATTAGTTAAAGCAGATAAATTATGATTATCTTAAAATACAGAAAATTATTTAAATAAAATATGCCAAGTTAATTAACATAAAACATAAAACTAGTTAGTAAAAGAAACCTTAATTTGATAAAGTCTTAATATGGGAAACATCATGACAGACTTAATATTTTTTAAGTTAAGTGATATAAATACTATAAATAAGGACATATAAATCATGTCTTCTATTAAATATTATGCTGAAAGGCTAACCCAATGTATAACCACTCAGACACTACTAGTATACTATTAACAACTTTAAAAACAATCTAACAAAAATTATAGAAGAAAAAATATATGTATTTGTAATTACAGCAACAGCTATAAAGTTTCCAGGGATAATTTTACAGGAATTATACTAGAATATGATAAAGAAAAGTATGAATATATCACTAAAGAAGACAGTGAGATATATAAGATGTTTGTGGAATGATGCATTAAATCCCAGAAAATAATTCTTTATTTCACTTAAGATTAAATTTGATGAGGGGCGCCTGGGTGGCTTAGTTGGTTAAGCATCCAACTTTGACTTAGGTCATGATCTCACAGTTCATGGTTCGAGCCCCACATTGGGCTCTGTGCTGACAGCCAGCTCGGAGCCTGGAGCCAGTTTTGGAGTCTGTGACTCCCTCTCTCTCTGACCCTCCACTGTTCACGCTGTCTCTCTCTCTCAGAAATAAATAAAACATTAAAAAAATAAAAAATAAAAATAAATAAATTTGATGACATGATGTATGTGTTCACAGTAAAATAAGAAAATCAGAGCTTATTTTACTCATTCAAAAATTTTGGACAGAGCCTATAATGATTTGTTCCATGAAGAGATCAATATCCCAGTTTCCTCCTATCTTTCTCCGGCATTAATCTCATCAGAAGCATACTTTAAAAAAAAAAAAAAAAAAACCAGAATGATTTTGAGGTCTGGTTGTGGGTCTGTAAATGTAAATTAGAAATCTCAATAATTCCAAATTATTGCATAATCAATTTCAAGGACAGAGTTGTCATCAACTGAGATAGGATGCTGGGTAGTAGAAGTGTTGGTCGGGAATTCATTCTGACACTCTTTTAGACAAAACTCAAATAAAGAAATAGATATACAAGTCTAGGAATGTCTATACTAGAGATAAAATATGGAGGTCATGATTATACAGATGTCATTTAAAGACTTAGTACAGCAATTTATCTACAAGAAATACATGCAGGTAGAAGGAAGGATTAAGAATGGAGCTCTGAAACAGTCTAACAAGGTTATACAAAAGAGGAGAAACCAATACAAATGTTTTTACAGGAGTATCTGCTGAATGAAAAGGAAAATTAAGAGAATAAAATGACTTGAGAAAGAAATGAAAAGAATAGATTTAAGAACTGTGTGAAATACACCTGAGATATACAAAAAATTAAGAGTGAGAAATGACATTAGTTTTAGTGGCATTGATTAATTGGTATTTTGATAAATTACAGTCTTTATGTGGTGGAGTTAGAAAGATTGGTTTTGAGTTAGACAGGAATGAGGAAAGTATTGAGGCTAATAAAATTATGTAATTATTTTATTTTTTGAAGGGTGTTTTGTTCATGGGGAATCAAATAATTATAGCTGTAGTTGGGGAAAATATACATATACCTATACCTATATATAATATAAATATATATAAAGGATGCCATGAGTATCTATGTGTACATACATAGTTTGCAGTAAAAACTAAACTTATAATGTTGCAGAAACAGAGATGTCCTTATGTAGATGAAAGGGGTTAGAATCCAGGGTACATATCCAGGGTTTGGTTTTGAGTGGAGCATAAATAATTTTTAGTGTAACAGCTGGGAACAAAATGTGAGTAGATGTAGTGGTGTGCATCATTGGATGGTTGTGCTCCGGCTGCTGATGTTCGACATCAACTCTCCTGCCTTCCTGGCAGGGGAAAAAAAATGAAGTAATGATAAGGAAGCAGTAGAACCCAGACCAACAAAACAAAATTATCCCAGATATTTTTAGTGGAATTTCATTTACTAACCACTAGCCAGCATTTATCTGACACTGACAAGTGTTTTGCCTTTTCGCTTTAACTGACTACATTATTGTACTGGGGAAAATGGGGGGTTTTAGCATGGAATAAGAAAAGAATGGAATTTGTATAAGGGAGCATCAGTGTCTTTTATACTCAATGCATAGCTCAACATAATATTTCAAAGAACTAACAAACTGGACAAACTGGACTTAAACTCATTTCAACAAGGAAACTTCCACAAAAAAAGAAAAAAATGAAAAAAATGAAAAGTTTGATAAAAAGAAGTCAACAAAAAGGAGTTTTTGATGTCTGAACTTATCAGCAGCAATAGTAATTAAATGAGAAGTGGTTCAGAAATAAACACTTTTAGTAATGTGACAGAATAGAGTCCAGAAAGAGATTTATTTTTTTAATGTTCATTTATTTTTGATAGAGAGACACAGAGCCTAAGGGGGGAGGGGCAGAGAGAGAGGGAGGCACAGAATCTGAAGCAGGCTCTTGACTCTGAGCTGTCAGCACAGAGGCCAGCACAGGATTTGAACTCAGGAGCAATGAGATAGTGACCTGAGCTGAAGTCAGATACTCAACCAACTGAACCACCCAGTCACCCCTAGAGATTTAATTAATAACGTGACCAAGACAGCTGCAACATTCTCCTCAGATTGACTAAACTTTCTACAGGTTTCTTCTTGAATCTAGGATCCTGATCTCCCTTTTCTCAGAACATTTACATCAGAAAAATTGTAAATTCTTTGTCTGCTCCTTGAGATGTACTTTTTCAAAATTTACAACTCAAAAATGCCTTTCTTGAGGACCTGGGAGGTATCCCTCTGAAATGTAGTCATCAAGAAAGATGGAGCTCCTATCTTTGGAGTCATTGTGGGAAATAAAAGCCTTATTTCAATAAGCACCAATTGGCAAACATATTGGCCTGATTACATTGACCAATCTTCCCCCCTGATGTCTTCCAGTTCTTTTCTACTAGCTCACTTCAGTGCTTAAAAACTTCTGCCTTTTGTTTCAGTGGAGGTTGAATTCAATTTCTCTCCCTTATGCTTTGCCTTTTTTTTCTAAATAAAGTCTCCCTATTTAAGTCTCTCTTGCCTGTTTAATTTATATTATACAGTAAATTTGTCTTTGACAAATGATATTGTGTGTAATGGTATTATCAGTCTGTAGGTAAAGGATTTTTTTATTTATAAAATTGTATGAGAGGAGTGGCTACCTATTTAGGGAAAATGATCCTATTTCACACTGTTTTCAAAAATAAAATCAAATTAACTTAAAAACAAAAAAAAATTGAAAATGTAAAACTATAGGGGTGCCTGGGTGGCTCAGTAGATTAAGTCTACAATTCTGATTTTGGTTCAGGTCATAATCTCACAGTTCGTGGGATCAAGTTTCACATTGGGCTCTGTGCTGACAGCACAGAACCTGCTTGGGATTCTCTCTCTCTTCTCTCTGCCCCTCCCCTGCTAGTGCTCTTTCTCTCTAAAAATTAATAAATAAATAAATGTCTCCTCGTGGCACCGTGGAGGTGGTAATCTGTTTTAGGATAAAGCTGAACATGTCTTTCCCAGCTACAGGCTGCCCGAAGCTTATTTAGTGGATGATGGACACAAAATTTGTACCTTTTATGGAAGTGTGTGGCCACAAAAGTTGCTGCTGATACTCTGGGTGAATAGAAGGTTTACAAGGTCTGAATTGGCGATGGCAATGACAAACAAGCCTTACCCATGAAGCAGGGTACCTAGACCCATGGCCATGTCCACCTGCTGCTGAGTAAGGGGCACTCCTACTGACCAAGGAGGCCTGGAGAAATAAAGCACAAAGTGCTTGGGGTTGCATTGTGGATGCCAATCTCAGTGCTCTCAACTTGGTTGCCACTGAAAAGGGGGGAAAGGATATTCCTGGACTCACTGTTACTATTGTGCCCCATCACCTGGGGCCCAAAAGAGCTAGTAGGATCTGCCAGCTTTTCAATGTCTCTAAAGAAGATGATGTCAGCCAATATGTTGCGAGAAAGCCCCCAAATAAAGACAAAAACCTACAACCACGCATCCAAAATTCAGTGTATTGTCACTCCATGTGTCCTCCAACACCAACATCAGTGTTTTGCTCGAAGAAACAGTGTACCAGGAAAAAATATGGAATAGGCTGCAGAATATACTAAGCTTTTGGGCAAGAAAATCAAGGAAGCCAAATAAAAATGCTAGGAACAGATTGGCAAGAGACAAAGGCCGTCCTCTCTGAGAGCTTCTACCTCTGAGTCTGAGTTCAGTGGGGGCAGGGAGATTTTCTAAGGGTAACAAATAAATAAAATCAGACATTAAAAAAAAAAAGCCCATGCCATTTATATCCTTCAAATCATAATTAGCATCACATTCAAAAGGTTGGAAAAGATTTAAATGATAATAATATATAATGTAAACAAAAATTATTACAGTAACAGGTGAGTGCAATTTCTCATCCATAAAAATCCCATAATACTGCAATGCCACTTCTTAGTATATAACTTAAATGAATGAACCAATCTAAGCATGCCTGCACAAGAAAAACACTGCAGCATTGTTTATGGTAGAAGAAAAAAACAAAAATGAACAGATAGGGGATTGAAAAAGTAAACCATATAATGGAATACAGCATAATAATGAAAAAAAAAAACCCAGGATATATTGGCTAGAAAGGATTTAATATAATGTTGCAAAACAATAAATAGAATAAATCAAATTCCAGACACATATTTAGAGTAGAACACCATGTATGGAAAATACATATGCAAAAACACTAGTATATATTTTCATGGAGCCTATAAAAATTGAGAAGTCAGAAGAAAGAAATAAATTGAAATCAAAAATATAAAACTGATTATTTGAGCCTGGGAACCTGTTCAAGAAAGGTGTTATCCTATTTTCGATGTTTACATTTGTTACAAGGGCAATGTAGTCTGGCATTATCTGGGAAGTCTGGTAACTGAGTAAAATGGAAAAGAATTTTCAAATGTGCCAGAAATAATAATATTTTTTCAAAAATATTATATCACGATATAATTGCTGGCTTCAAACTAGAGTACTAAAGCAACATTTGAAGATTTTCAGAGAAATGCATATTTTAAAATAAATTCATATTCATATAAAATATTAAAGAACAGTTATAAAAAACATGGCTAATAAGAATATTCATCTTAATGCTTCAAGGTATCTAAGTGTAGGTGTTTTATCACCCTTTGACTTTGAAATTCCTGAAATTAATTCCTAACTTCATTCTGCCACACTGTCAGTATGATCAAGAGAAGATATTAACTACTTCCAGGAGAAAACTGGGAGAATAAATCACTTCCACTGTATACGGCTGCCATGTGGTTTAAATGAGTTCAAACACTTGAAAAACCTAGGAAAATGCCTGATACAAAGTAGCAATTCAATAAATGTTACCTGTTTTTTCCTTGAAATAAAAAAAGTAACGTAGAAGAAAAAAGTGGTTATGTCCTGAAGATGCATTCAAACCAAATGTATTTTGATAAAATCATACAGCTGCTATTTCCTATATCCAGGTTTTATTTGAACAACAACAACAAAAAAATAGGCACTGAGGTTAGAAAAAAAATTATATATGTAATATTTGCTTTTCCCTTTGCATGTCATCACAATATGACCTGCAAATCACAATTTGACAATATGTCAAAAATATTATTTTTGTCTCTTACAGTACCCTTCCTACATCTATCCCTAGACCTAGCACCAGACAAAATATGCTCCAAGACTAATGTTCATCAGGGACAAGAGTATTATTCCATCAGTTCATTTTCCAAGTTCTGTAACTACAGAAAAACAACACAAAAAATAGGTAGTTCAAATTTTCTACTGAATGATTAACCCACAACCAAAATTTTTTTCAGTTAGCCAAACTTGAGGACAGTAAAATTCTTACATGGTTATTAAAATAAAATAAAACAAAACACTGCTCTTTTAAGGCAATCATAATTACTTCACTTGAAAACGTGATAATAGTATTCCAAAGAATCATGAACACTTGGCTTTAAAAAGTAAATTTGATCATGATATTTTGATATTCTCTATTATCTGAGATTTGGAATTTTGACTAAAATATACCTCTATTCATCATAAGATTCATAATATAAAACACATATTCTTATGAACAATATATGATCTAAAGTTAAAAGTAATTTCTAGGGGAGCCTGGGTGGCTCAGTTGGTTGGGCGTCTGACTTCGGCTCAGGCCCATGATCTCACGGTTCCTAGGTTCGAGCCCCACATCGGGCTCTGTGCTGACAGCTAGCTCAGAGCCTAGAGCCTGCTTCCAATTCTGTATCTCCCTCTCTCTCTGAACCTCTCCTGCTCACGCTGCCTCTCTCTCTCTCTAATAAATAAAACAGTTTCTTAAAAAAGAAGTAATTTCTAAACTAGATCTTAAAGTGATAATATTTACAAACATTTTAATTAAAATTAGCATTAAAAATCCAAAAATGTTGAATATTAGCCTTTCTTTTTTAACGTTTTTCTTCTTCTTCTTCTTTTTTTAATGTTTTATTTATTTCTAGGAGAGAGACAGAGAGAGAGACAGCGTGAGCAGGGGAGGGTCAGAGAGAGAGGGAGTCACAGACTGAAACAGGCTCCAGGCTCTGAGCTGGCAGTCAGCACAGAGCCCTACACGGGGCTCGAACCCACGAACCGCGAGATCATGGCCTAAGCCAAAGTCGGACGCTTAACCGACTAAGCCACCCAGGCGCCCCTTAACGTTTTTCTTCTATCTGGAGTAAAATAGTATGGTAATGTTAAATTCAGCAGGTTGTGAAGGATCTACTTCTAGAAAAACCACGGATATTTTCCCCCAAATATAGCTGGATACTCTCTTTGCAGTTACATGCTGAAAAATGTGTGAATGGCATTTGTTATTTTCTCTCAAAATGTGCTCATTTTACATATAATTTAGTCACATTTTTCAACTTTGCATAGTAAATTACACTATGTACATGATTTTCTGTTTTCATTGTTTATAAAAGGTTTAAAATGGATCCAATTCACTTTAAGTTCCCTACTAAAACTACAGCTCATTGTCTCAGATACTTTCCTTATTTGAGTTTTATTTTATGAGTCGCTGTAGCAATTTAGCATTTATAAAAAGAAAGTCTTTTCACTTATAGAGAACTGACAATCCATTGCTGGAAATCGTGTTCCACTTGTCATTTCAAAGAATTTCAAGGATTTCTTTTTTTCAATATTTTAATGGTATATATTTTAAAAAATTTATAGTTTATTTAGTTTTGAGACAGAGAGAGACAGAGCATGAGCGGGGTAGGGGCAGAGAGAGAGGGAGACACAGAATCTTAAACAGGCTCCAGGCTCTGAGCTGCCAGGCTTAAACCCAGGACCCGTGAGATCATGACCTGAGCAGAAGTCGGACACTCAACTGACTGAGGCACCCAGGCACCCCAAATGCTATATATTTTAATTTAGATTGATTTGTTTGGATGACTCTCAATTTCTCAGTAACTACAGAATCTGGAATAGAACTAAAATAAACAAACAATAACCCCAGGAAATAAAACTTTAGAATCATTTCCCTTTTTCATTTGAATGCTTTTATTAACTAGAGATATCTTTTACCTTCTTGAAAAACACATCTTCAACTATTTAAATTGGAAACAATCAATATATGGGCAATTAAATTTATTGGAAGGACTTTGGATTTAGAAAAGGAGACATGAGTCCAAGTACTGTCTCTCTATTAATATCTCTATTTTAGGAAAAATCTATATTCTTAATTTTTCTTCACTTATGAAATCAAGTAAGATAATTTCATTTTATATCTATTTAGCCATAATTTATTGATGTCCAGCTATTTTTCATTAAATGTTATGGATGTTGCAAACATAGTACAAAACAAAATACTTGTTCTCAAAAATCTTAATTCATTTGGTAGGGTAGGGATAGAGATGGACCAAATGAACAAAATCAAAAAGTAAATAGATATAATAGGTCAGAATCAATATATTATATGATAAAACTTATTTTGAAAATAATAATAGAAAAAAATTATAGAGGGAACATTGGGTGAAGAATAGTAGTCCATATTTCCCTGTTGTGAAAAATAATCAGAAAATTATTTGTGAAAATTTACAAATTCTAAAGAAATAAAGAAACATCGAGTTTCATATTATAGATATAAAATTAATTACTTTATACATTCCACCATTTAAAGAAATATATTAATAAATGTATAGGGACTTTATTCTCAGCTTATCTAATTTAATCATTCCTGGGAGCTGAGTATATAAAAAGAAGCTCATCTCTTGCCCCCACCCCAACACTCAGATTGCAAACTATTATTTCTTCAGCTAAGGACATAAAACATATAACCACTATGAGGCAATTTTCTAGAATTTGAAGTAAGTTATGGAGGCATGGAATATTGGAAAAAGACAAAAAGCGAAATTAAGAAAATGAAGAAACTCATAAGAAGCTTTAATACAGATGCATGGTTAAATGAACAGAAAGAGAGGCCCACGGTGGCTCAGTCGTTTGGTTAAGCGTTAGACTCTTGGTATCAGGTCAGGTCATGGTCTCACTGTTCATGAGATTGACCCCTGCCTGGGGCTTTGCACTGACACGATGGAACCTGATTGGGATTTTTTCTCTCCCTCTCTCCTTATGCCTCTCCCTTTTGCTCTCTCTCTCAAAATAAATAAACATTAAAGAAAATGATCAGAAGAAAATACCATAACTAAAGAGAAATTAAGAGGCAGATGAACACAAGTTACACAGAGAAAAAGAACATAGGTATACAGTGCTGGGGCCCTTACTTGGTCATTGTGTGTGTGTGTGTGTGTGTGTGTGTGTGTGTGTGTGAATATACCTAAATTTTAACATTATCCATGTAAATTGGAGTTTTGAGCTATGAATTTAATCACTGGAAAAGAAGTAGTTGTTTTTTCTTTACTAGGATTCTTTTTCTTGATGTGCTTAAGGACTCTATTGTTTCTATATCTGATTAAAGATTAATTTACCTGTGAAAATGGTTTTCAAGTTGACAAACGTTTATGAACTTCCTAGCTATAAATTTGCTTCACATATAAATTATGCCTTATTTTTATTAATTTGTTTCATACATTATAATAGCTAAATTTTATAGTAACTGAAAATTTTCTGTTTATGTTGTACTCTTCCCCTCCCACCTTTGGTTATCCATTTAATGCTATTTCTATGCATTTACAAAGACTTGTTTCATAAATTGAGAAAGTTAAATATTAGGGGGTAGAATTTACAAGGACATACCAGTCATGTTTATTATAGGATTTGAGAATTTTGTTACAAAGTGATGTGGACATGTTTTATCAAGTTTATAAATTGATTACTTCTTTAGCTTAAGGCCAACAAGACCAAATGACAAAGCAAATATTCTCCACAAAGAAATAAAGGAAGCCATTATGAGCATTAAAAATATAGCTTTAATTTATGTGTTTGGTCACGGAGAGTAGAACTTGAAATTAGAGAGAACATGATACAGACTTTAATAAGATTTTGTGATTTTAAAGAATAATTCCTGAGTTGGGGTGCCTGGGTGGCTCAGTCTGCTAAGCGTCCGACTTCAGCTCAGGTCAGATCTCATGGTTTGTGGGTTCGAGCCCTGCATCAGTCTCTGTGCTGACAGCTCAGAGCCTGGAGCCTGTTTCGGATTCTGTGTCTTCCTCTCTCTCTGCCCCTCCCCCACTCATCCTCTGTCTCAAAAATAAATAAAGTATAAAAAAATTTAAAAAAAGAATAATTCTGAGAACTCAGTGGAAGTACCAATGGAAAATTTAGGGTTTAGGATCCTGAGATTGTACGTAAAATTTGAGAGTTTCTAGGAATGAAAATGAGATTTCATCTACTTTTTAATTTTATTTAATCTAGATAATGTTTTTAATTATTATTATTATTTTTTACTTGTAAACAAAAACATGAAATTAGTGATTTATGTGGAGTAGGTGATTTGGGAATTTAATCCAGTGTATTTTAGCTACTAAGGCAATAGTTTCACCTGGGATTCAAATATTGGTCCTGTGTCTTACCTGGGCTATCTTGGGCAAGTTAGAAATACTCACTGTGTCTCTGTTTCCTAACTTATTGAATGAGTATGATAATAATACCCATCTCTCAAGGTTGTTGTAATAATTCTATGAGCTCATCTATGAGCTTGTAGTAGTTTGGTTTATCTTGAGTACTCAGTGAACAGTAATTATAAGATGTTCTATTCACACCTAGGAAGCTCCAAACACCAGTTGGAGTCATACTGTTACTTTACTGAAGTAAGATCCTTAAAATTCACAATGCTTTTCTTTTCTACATCTATCTCTTTTATTCTATTCTCAGTAATATCACTTTAGTACCCTATTACTTCATTTCTAGAAATCCATTAGGTTTAATCATATGCAAGTACCAATATTTGAATATTTCTCATCCTCAGAAACAACAATTTAAAATGGTCTTATCTATGAATGACTCCCCAAGTCTTCATTCTGGCTTTAACTCCCATCTTCCTTCTTCAATCTACCTATTACACTGCCGCCAGATTAATATTCCTTAAGTGAAATTTCATCCCTTTATTATTCTACCAAAACTCCCATAGATACCCAGGTGTCTACTGATAGGTTAAAAATTTATTCGAATGTGGAACAAGATTCTCTATAATTTATCCTAAATTTAAATTTTCAAATGTATACCAGACTATAATTATTATGGTAATTCATGTTTCTTTTGCTCTGAGCAGCCCCTATTACTCCTTTACTTTTTCCTCTGTCTGCTGGATTCCCAGGAATCTTTATTAATATCAGAAACACAGTTCCAAAGAGAACTTTTTTTTTAAAAATGAATTTGGGTTGATGCTGTCTCCTTTCATGAAATACCTTTCAGTGTTTTCGTTCCTCACACTGACTTAACAATGGACTTGCCACTGCAAGTTATGAGAAGAGATATTGGGAAGAACATACATGAAAATAGTATCTTTCCCTAACATTTAGAGATGGATACTCTCCAAAACTTTTGCAGCAAGGTGTTTCAAAATCTTGTCACCTAGGATACATTTTAGTCCATTTAGCCTCCCACTGATTCCTGACTACTATATAACATTAATAGATAACACAGATATTACATTTCTATAAATCACATGTATAAAATGTCTAACTAAAACATGTAGCTGTCCTATGACAAAAATATTATAAAATTTTACTTAGTGGACTGATATATACAGAAAGTGATGAAGAATCTTACTAACCATGACAGTTTCTAAACAGATAATGAAATAGAACAACCCTCTCAGGCAGCCATATTTAGATACTACCCTCTTACATTAGATTCTTTTTATTCTCCAACACTAATTCTATTACTATGCCTATTTTCAGCCTTGCTGATGCTCTCTCTTCTCTGACTATGACAGTGTTCTCTATAATTTCTGATATTTCACCTTTCACATTCCTTTATCTCAAATCTCTTCTTGTGACTTATAAAAATCCTGGGGCTAAAGGGTGGCTCAGTTGGTTAAGCAACTGATTCTTGGTTTTACCTCAGGTCATGACCTCACAGTTCATGAGTTCAAGTTCCATGGGCTCTATGCTGTCAACCCAGAGCCTGCTTGGGATTCTTTCTCTCTCCCTCTTTCTGCCCTCTGCCCCACTGTCTCTCAAAATAAGGAAGTAAACTTTTCGAAAACCTGTTACCTCCTTTAAAGACCAGTAACCCAAGAGCAACTATTAGTAGCAATCCCTTTCAGACTCAAAACTTTCCTGTTTGGAATAATAAATTACATAATGACAGTGAATAAAATAATATTGATAGTATAGTAATATTTGTTATTCATTGGAGTTTATATAAATTCCAAGTGATCATAATCTCATTATTCTTGAGTACACTCAAATGATGTCATTTTTAAATTAGTAAATAATTGACTTTTACTTACATGGAAGTCAATTTGTTTTTTTTTTTTTATAATTTCAAGTCATGAATTTGATATTACAAATCATTACAAATTATTAAAAATACTAAAATGCTCTTAAGTAATGTATACTTCTGTACCTTTTTAGAATTTATCTTACTCCAGAGTCTAACATGAGTTATATGACTAACAGAAAATACTGTTAAACAAAGAGTAAATGAAGGCATTTTTAATGGTTGTCATTTTCACTATTATGTATTTTTACTATTATAATTACTAACTGATAATAAAATGGAGATTGTAAGAGATACAAAAATATTAGAAAGACAAATCCACATTTTGTGTTATATTTAAAAAATGATTATGTAATAAAAAAACACACTCTAGTTGATCCAACAAGTCAAGAACTTTGGGTGATAATCTGTTGTTTATAGGATACAACTATAGTCAAATAGTTCTTCAAACACTGTATTGAAGCACTTGCTTTATGAAATGAATCTCAGATACCTTTGCCTTCCCAGTATTCATTATTCATCTTTCTGGAAACAGCTTCACAAAAAGAATTGGAAAATAACACTTTTTTCTCATAGACACAATCTTCCTAGTACAAGTATCTGCCTTCCTTACTGCTTCTGTTTGGCCCAAGTCATATATGGCAGTCATATTAGATCTCATTGAAGTTTGAATTCTGAGCAATAACATAAAGACAGGAAATAGATGCCTCTGCATGTTCTAAAGAAATTCTCCACTAATGTGTGTTAATTAGACCCTATTGATGCCCTAGTTATTGTCATTTTTTATATAATGCTCTTCAAATTACACTTAAATTCTTTGAGGTATTACACACCCTTTCAATAAATTCCTCCTTTTCTTATGTTAATAATGCACACTTCTTTTACTTGCCATTGAGGAATCCAAATTAGTATACCATAAATCAGATGTTTATCATCTGGCAAAACAGTCTAAAAGGTGATTTCACATATTGCCTTTATACTCTCAATGGTTAACTAGACAATTCAATAAGTAATCTAAATAGGCTTTTTTTTTTAAGTTTATTTATTTATTTTGAGAGAGAGTGAGAGAGTGGAAGAGGGGAAGAGAAAGAGAGAGAGAAAGAGAGAATTCCAAGCAAGCTTCACACCATCAGCACAGAGCCAAATGTAGGGCTCAAACTCAAAAACCGTGAGATTATGACCTGAACAGAAACCAAGCATCAGACACTTAGCCAAATGAGCCACCTAGGCACCCTTAAATAGGCATTTTAATGTGGTAGTTAAGAGCATGCCCTCAAGCCAGACTGTCGGATTTTGAATCATGGATTAACCACTTACTAACTGTATAACCCAAGCTTCATATGTCATTGGCTCTATTTCTTCAAAACTCTAACAAGGATAATAATACTTTCTAAAGCTATTTTGAGGAGAAAGTATGCTAGTATATTTGTTCAGAAATCCTGAACATTGTAAGTGGCTAATAAATGATAACAGACTTTTAAAAAATCATTGTACAGAATGCAAGCACATATCTATTTTCAAAGGTATTTCAGTGACTCATTATGGTAAGGTTACACTAATCTACCCACACAAGTAAGGTCACAGTGATATACCCATACAAGGTAAGTCTTAAGCCTTCAAGAAAGTGAAGGCAATGACCCATCCCTGGAATTCTACATTCTTGACCTTCTGCATTAATGAAAAATATCACTATTTGCTTATTATCAGATGTAAACAAAAATGTGATAAAATCCAAGTGATATGAATAAGAATTATAATTTCCCCATAGAGTTAAGAAGAGCTTGACAATTCTGTAAGTAGCAGAGTGTATTTCTTTTAAAACACACACACATAAATTTTCTTCCTATAATTTGCAACAGTACATCTGGGATGAAAGTAAACATAATTCAGTTGCTCCTTAACAATACTGTAATTCCATTTCATTTGAGACAAAGATGCAAAATATATTTGCATGTTTCCTAATCATACTTTTCACAAGAAATACAAATCTTTCACTTAATTAAAAAAATGCCAAAGTAATAATATTACAGAATTTTGATATTGTATAATATGCTTATAACTTGCTAAGTTGGAATTATTTGAAATTCATATGTTTTCATGGAAATAAGATGAACTCTAATTGAAAGAAAGATGTGCTTAATTTGTTGCAAGGATATTGTAGGTGACAAATTGGAAATAAAGTTTCTGTAATGTTGTTAATATAAAATAAAAAGTTGCCAATATCATTTATTTTGTTCTATGTGTGTCAACATAATTTATAAATTTGAGAGATTAACACTGTTGTTTAGTTGAAATTAAATTACACTTAAGATGCAAATCTATGAAGTTTAAATAAGCTATAGTAGTTGCAATGTTCATTCAAAAGTGGCTGGAGAGAGTTCTGTTTGTCACTATAGAGAATTACCTTTGTTTTGACAAACTTCCTTCTGAAAAAAGCCAAAATATCAACCAAAAACTAACACACACACACACACACACACACACACACACACACCACATGCTTCCTGATTTACAACAGTTGACTTAAGATTTATTTTTAAGTTTATTTATTTATTTTGAGAGAGAGAGAGAGAATGAGCAGGGGAGGGGAAGAGGGAGAGGGAGAGAGAGACTCCCAAGCAGGCTCCGCACTGTCAGCACAGAGCCTAACATGGGGCTCAAACCAACAGAGTGAGATCATGACCTGAGCTGAAACGGAGTCAGACATTTAACCAACTGAACCACCAAAGTTCCCCTGACATATGATTTTTAACTTACAATCCTAAAAACGTGATGCACATCCAACAGAAACCATACTTTTAATATTGAATTTTGTCTTTTCCTGGGCTAGCAACATGTGGTAAATATTCTCTCATGATACCTGCCAGCAGCAGAAGACTGCAGCTTCCAGTCAGTCACATGAGCATAAACAACTCATACACTTAACAATCAGTCTGTATGCATACAGCCAGGATGTTTTTCACTTTCAGTACAATATTCGATAAATTACACGAGATCTTCAACATTATATTATAAAACAGGCTTTGTGTTAGATGATGTTGCCCGGCTATAGGTTAATGTAATTGTTCTGAGCACATTTAAATTAGGCTGGGCTCAGCTATAATGTTTTGTAGGTTAAATACATTTTTGACTTATGGTATTTTCAGCTTACACTGTGTTTATTGGGACATAACCTCAACATAAGTCAAAGATTATCTATTTATCATCTATCTATATCTATATCTATATCTATCTATCTATCTATCTATCTATCTATCTATCTATCTATCATCTATCCATACTTAAAGTTACTTGAGAGATACAAAAAACTTTGACAGATTTGGGCATGAAATTATGAAGATCTAAGCATTAAATTCAGAGCCACTTGTCATCTTGAAGCAAATCAAAAGTGGTAGCTAAGAATCTGTGGAATGATTGCAGCATTTTGCAGTTGCACTTTACAGCAGTGACAAAAATTGAAGTTCTTGTCACATCAACATAAAGAATCCATAGGCTATACTGTAGGCTTTAGTTGAAATATGTACAGCTAATGACAAGAAATAATGTCAACTGGAAATAAATCAGGTCTTTATAAATGATGATCACATTCAAATTAATCTTTGATTGGATTATTGTTATTTGCCCCTCAAACTAAATTGCCCTGTGATTATTAGAAGATAAGAAAAGCATTCAGCAATCTCAAAAGGTTCAGGTGACAAAAATTTGGGTTCAAGAAAATTATGCTTTCAGCAATGATAAAAAAGCCAGTATTGGATGAGCAATCTACCCCAAACAACTATAAAATCTGGATTAAATATATAAAATAACTGAGTGTCTCAGAGAAAAGCCAAGCCATTTATGATTTAAGTGTCTAAAAATCCCAGAAAGAAGAGTGGAGTACCACAGTGACTTCCACATCCTACTTCACATTTTCCACATCTTCCACAGAAGACCACTAAGGTTTTTGCCAATGTGTAGTTCAGAGAATAGGGATCAGTGAGGAAGTAGTGACTGAGACCTGCAACTTTTGATAGGGGGTTTAAAAAATAGTTGGATGGCAGAGCTCCCAAGGAAACGAGGACTTGAAGTGGTCTCCAGAAAAGTGTGACTAAAATTTCAAGTGCAATTTCACTTTTAGGACTTTCTTGACTCCTCTGTTAGGGAGGTATAAAATAAGATAAAAAGAGAAGGAGAAAAACCATAAGAGATTCTTAAATACAGAGAACAAACTGAAGGTTACTGGAGGGGTGCTGGGTATGAGGATGGTTTAAATGGGTGATGAGCATTAAGGGAGAAACTTGTTGAGATGAACACTGGGTATAAGTGATGAATCAGTGAATTCTACTCCTGAAATTATTATACCATATGTTAACTAACTTGGATTTAAATGAAATCTAAAAATAAAAACAAACAAATAAATATTACATTGAATAAAATAAAATAAAATTAAAATAAATTAAAAAGAAAGGAAGAAAACAAAAACATCTTGGAGGCTAAACCCTGAGTACAGATTTCAGCAATCTTGCCATTCTGAGAATGGCAGAATTTAGAGTTCAAAGATGGTAAGTTCCAGGATCTCTGGTAATTCTAGAAACTTTCTTTCAGGTGAGAATATTGAAGGGGGTGCCATCTAGAAGAATAGATTTCTAGAGGTAGGAAAACAAATTGTCCAATACAAGTCAATTTTAAAAAAGCATAAAACACTACATTTAATCTCATTATGATGATTTTCCAATATTCTATCATCCTACTAAAACCTAAGAATTAATAACTGTTTAAATGCAAAATACAACACTCAATTAAAACTCACTAGGAACTCCAAAATAGAAGACCAAGTGATGGAAAACAAAAGAAACAGACAACCAAAGCAAAGAAAAAACAGCAACAAACAAAAAGAACAAAGGCCATCTAAGTATTGGATATATCAGAGGGTCTTTTGAAAAACTGAGAAGTGTGCCTGGGTGGTTCAGTCGGTTAAGCGTCCAACATCAGCTCAGGTCATGATCTCATGGTTTGTGAGTTCAAGCTCCACATTGGGCTCTGTGCTGACAGCTCAGAGCCTGGAGCCTGCTTCGGATTCTCTTTCTCTCTCTCTCTCTCTCTCTCTTTCTGCTTCAAAAATGAATAAACATTAAAAAATTATAAAAAAAATTGAGAAACATGTTCAAGGAAATATAGTGAATTGAGAAGCTTTTAAGATAATGAAAAGGTACATGAAAGAGTCACATAGAAAATTAAGAATAGAAAATACACGTAAAATTAAGAATGGTGATTTTTCAGGTGAGGAGGTAGGAGAAATAGGGAAATGTTCATCAAAGGGTACAAAGTTGCAATTATGTAGGATGAATAAGTCTACAGATCTAACATAAAACATTGAAGACTATCATTAATAATACTATCCTGAATATCAAAAATTTAGTAAGAGAGTAGATTTCATCACACACAAGAAATTGGTAACCATGTGAGAGGAAGATATGTTAATTAGCTTGACTATAGTAATCACTTCACTATGTATATGTATGTCAAATTATCATGTACACCTTAAATTTATGCAACTTTATTATACATTACATAACTAATGTATTAATTTAATAACAAATTTGTCATAACAGTAGAAAGAATTAGAAAAACTAAAGACAGTCATTAGAATATATTAAAACTGAAATAAATAAAAGAAGTAAAATTCAGAAAAAAATAGATATTTGATATATAGTGTTAACAAAGGTTTAATGTGCATATCACTGGAATCCTAGTGGGTGAGGATGTCGAAGGGCTTAATAGCATTTTTACAAAAAAATAAATGAAAATACCTTGAAAATAATAAAACATTAATTTTCAAAGCTCAGTGAAACCGAAACAAAAAAAAAATGAAGAAAATTACACCAGAGCATTGATAAAATTGAAAGAATAGAAACAAAGAGCAAAAATAAAATTGACAACTAGATTAATAGCAGACATGACAGAAACCAAGAGAAAAATAAAATTATACCTTTAAAGTGCTGAAAAACAACAGCAACAAAAAACTTACAGCTTGAAATCTATAGCCAAGAAAAAGATTCTTTAAAATAAAAGTTAAATATTGGTATTTTATACAAACTAAAATGACAGAAATTATTCCCAGGAGACTTTTATCAAATACAAAAATCAAACCTATTTTTATTTTCAGAGAGAAAGAGAATGATCCCAAATGGAAATAACAGTAATTCAAGAAAGAATATAGAACACCATGAGGGGTAACTGTGTAATTCTAAATAAATACTGACTGTTTAAATCAATAACAATGTTTATTTATAGAGAGCACCTATACAGAATTTAACTACACAACAATAATATGATAGGAATTAATTGCCTATCATGTATTAGAAGGACTTCACATTATGGAAAAAAAGAAGTAGATATAATTCTAAGAAAAATTTTCGCAAGTTCTATATGAGCATTGTGATTCTAGAACAAATAAAAAGAATTAAATGGATATGTGACTAACAGATGATGGGAGAGATTAATGAGTAAAAATATGCTGTATTCATTTATAAGATGAGAAGAAAAAGGAAACAGAACAGGTAAGACAAATGGTAAGATAATAGACAAATGCAAATATAACAGCCAGTTCAGTATAGTGAATTGGCTAAATAAATATTCCAACTGAAAAAGTTTTAGGAAAATGGAAATAAATAAAAACAAAACCTTTATGCTGCTTTAAAAGACTCTAAATATAAGGCGCCACAAAGAGTAGGTATAAAGAAGAGGCCAGTGTCTGTAATATCTCTGTCAAGTTCAAATTCTTACCTCTCAAATACAGTTGATAATAGATATTTAAAAGAAGACTGAATTCTCCTGTCTTTCATCCCATGATTAATACCATTGAAAAATAACCTGGTGGAGTATTATAAAAGCACCAGTTCTATAATCCTACTCATTAAAAAAAAATCCCTTACCAAAGACTTGCATTGCTAAAGATACTGGAGGCAAACTCATATTTAAATATTCTTCTTCATGAATTCAAAACTGATGCCTATTTTCTCATCTGAACCTATTATGTCATCATTGGTTAAGCCTCACGATAGAGCTGATGGTAAGTTTAAATAGGTAGAGGAACATTTAAATTTTCTTAGGTCTTCCAGTATCTTATAGGATTACTTTCAACATGTGGCTTTTATTGTAGTAATTCTTTAAAACCATTTTTATTTTGGGGCACTTGGGTGTCTCTCTTGGTTAAATGGCCAACTCTTGATTTCGACTCAGGTTATGATCTCCCAGTTCATGAGATTGGCCCCCACATTGCACTCTGCAATAGCAGTGGGAAGCCTACTTGGGATTCTCTCTCTCCCTTTCTCTCTCTGCCCTTCCCCTACTTGCACTCTCACTGAATAAATAAATAAACATCAAAAATATATTTTAAAAACCCACTTGCAATTTTTTGTGATTTTTTTTCTGTATCTATTCCTATAGCTTATTTAATTAGGCAAAGAAAGCTGCATATCTCACAATATGCTGACTCAGAATACATAAAATTTATCTTATGCAGATTAAAAATATAAAGGATACATTACTCAGGATTATCAAATTAAAGGTTATGACTAATAATTATAAAGCTCCTTTAAAAAGATGTTAAAGATCATGTATGGGTTAAATGAGTATTTATGAATTACTCGACATAAGATCAAATAAATTTAAAAAAAGAAGTGAAATATGCAAAATACTGTATACATGGCCTCTTTCTTACACATTTTTCTCATTTAAAAACTTTTTTAAATGTTTTATTTGTGAGAGAGAGAGAGACAGCATGAGCAGGGGAGGGTCAGAAAGAGAGGGAGATACAGAATCTAGAGCAGGCTCCAGTCTCTGAGCTAGCTGTCAGCACAGAGCCCGACACGGGGCTCGAAACCATGAACCATGAGATCATGACCTGAACAGAAGTCAGACGCTTAACCAACTGAACCACCCAGGCACCCCAACATTTTTCTCATTTTTGCCTTTGAATAGGTGCGCTGTCAAAACTTAGAGCCACAAGTACAAGGTCTGCAATTTGAGAAAGGTGCTTACCCTTTATTCTCTTAGTTTCTACATTCATACATTTAGAAAAGTAACACATCAGTCACTTATAAGAGTATTTGTAAATCTGAACAAAATTCCTGCCATATAGTAGGTGCTACAAAAGTTTGTGTTCTCTCTTTCCACACTCCTCCTGTGAATATTACTGCAATTAGATAACTATCTCTGAGCCAGTTGAAGTGTGGATGTCTTATTCTTTTGTGATTTTATCAAGAAAATACTGGGCCTGAAAATCAAGTGAAAAATCAAGCATTAGAGGTTCTATGAAGGAACGATGAAATGAATACAATAATTGAAGACTGAAGCATTCTTCTTGAAACAGAGATGTGATGTGATTCAAAGTATAAAAATTCTATTTGTTTCTTTTAAAGGACATAAAATTTATAGACAGTTCTTTTCGAGGAGGTTAACTGTAAGCAATCTAGTGCAAGTTAATTTTTATAATCCTACAAACTTCAAAAGCCCAGAATATAAAGAGAAAATGATGGAGAGGAAACAAAATTCTGGTTGCTTTCTATGAACTTATAGCTATAAAACAGTCAAATAAATTCCTTTTATATCCCATGTAACTCCAGCCTCTTTGTCAGTACACATCTATCAATTTAACCACAAATATAATAGTTATTGTCAATTATGAATTCAATAAATGTTAATTAATTTACCATGAATATATTATATTCCCTCTGCTTTGTTGTGACTAATATACTATTATCTAACTACACACATAGGTAAACTAGAAGTTTCTTGACATAAAAATACCTTTTAATAGTTTTGCCTTGTTTCTTCTCTAGATGTTACTACCATACTGACACATTATAAAAAATGTTTTAAGAAAATTTGTAAAATATTAATGAATAAACCTGAAACATATAATCATGTAAACCATTTGAAATTAATTTTGTGTACAACAAACTAAAAATAGAATTCTCTTTAAGAATAAATGGCATTACTAATGTGCTCATTTATTTACTGATATGTTATGAAAATGAACTACATGTTTATTTTTTGTATTATTGCACTTAACTTTAAATGTCCTACCTTAAAGTAAGTAATACCAATCAGTGAATTGCTATATCATATATATGTGTGTATTAATTGTGGGAGACTGGCTCTGGCCGGGGTCCAGGGCTCCCTGAAGGATGGACGGTGTCTGCAAATGAGGGATGAGAGAGGCCCGAGAGTCTTTCTGGTCACCAAGCAGGCATCTCTGCTCTGACTCAGGGTCAACTTTATTTTATAATTAAGTGTTTGGGGGACGGCGTGAAAGTGGCATTTGCCTTAAACAATGATTTCTGATGACAAACTTCTTTGATATGTAAAAATTTCCCAGAACATAGATTCGTAGAAGACTTCTGCATAATTTATCAACAGTGATTGAGGTAGGTGATTTAGGTGCTTATCTTATGGGGAAGGACGGTATCTTTAGCATACCAGACAATGTGTTTGGCATAAAAAGGGTGAAGTTACTTCCCTGTGGACAGGGGTCAAACAGGTCTTTCAGGACACACCTCTGCTCCCATAATCACAAAAGAAGAAGTTCCTCAATAGGTTCCTTCACAGGGAGCAATCAGCATATTCAAGGCCAGAATAAGTCACTCCAAATACTTGATAACAAATGCCTTGGGTGGGGGGGAGTGCTCCAAGCAGAAACAATTGGGTGGGGGTGGATATCTGCCCTTGAATCTAAATGAGGCTCTTTGTCTTAGGGCCAGACTCAATTGTAACTCTGTGTTCTTAGCCTCATTTATTATGTAAGTCTTGGATCTGCAAGGCCCATAGGAAGAGCCTTTTGACAATCATCCACAATGTTTTCATCTGAAGACTCTTTTGAAAAGGCAGGGATATGTTTTTCCTTATGAGCAATCTGTGTGGGGAATATTGGTCTGATCTGGAATATTGTGAGGCCTGGTCAATACCCACAGCCTCATTTCCAACATGAGCCAGTAGTAGCAGAAGGAGATACCAATTTTCATTTCTTACGGTAGGAGCTGTGCAAATGCTGCCATTTCCTTGCTGTGACTGTCATCCAGTGAAGCCAGTGTGGCTCCCAGCAATTAATGAAATAAAATTCCTTATTTTTTATTTTTTTTTAAATTCCAACTAGTTAACATACCGTGTGATATTAGTTTTAGGTGTAGAATTTAATGATTCATCACTTCCATACAACGCTTGGTGCTCATCACAAGTACAGTCCTTAAATACCTATCACCCATTTAGCCTGCCCATATATCTCCAGCAACCATCAGTTTGTGCTCTATAGTTGTGAGTCTGTTTCTTCGTTTGTCTCCCTCTCTCCTTTTCTTTCATTTTTTGTTTTTTTTATTTCTTAAATTTCATATATGTATGAAATCATATGGTATTTGTCTTTCTCTGACTTATTTCACTTAGCATTATGCCTCCTACATCCATCCATGTCATTGCAAATGACAAAATTTCATTCCATGTGTACATATATATGGAATATAGTACAACTATAGGTACTACTTACTACATGATATATATATATACCTATACATACATATTATATACATACTATATATGCATATATACCCTATATATATGAATATAGTACAACTATAGATATTACAGACTACTGTATACTACTACATACTATATACTATGCATACTATATATGCATATATACCCTATATATATGTATATATATCCACACACATATATATACATCCTATATTTTTTTTACTCACTCATCAATCGATGGATACTTTGGCTGTTGCCATATCTTGGCTATTGTAAATAATGCTGCCATAAACATACGGATGCACGTATCCATTTGAATTAGTGTTTTAGTATTTTTTTGGTAAATACTCGTTAGTGGGATGGCTGGATCATAGGGTAGTAAGGCCACAAGTCTAAATGTCTAAACCAAACTGACTCCATGACAGGCTTTAAGTTTCCCCTCTGAACTAGAAGGCCTGAGTTTCAGCTTTCCCGAAACTATCAGGCAGTTACACATTGCCCAAGGCAGGAGAAACCACCCTTGCAACACCCAATCAGGAAAGGCCAGCGACCACCCTCCACATTACTAAGGGAGAGGCCTGGAGATAGAAACTATAGATAGGACCCTGTTACCTAATGTTAAAGTTAACCTGTTAGTCGCCGAACAAGACCCTAGGCTCACTCTGTGATTGGTTGAATTTAAAAGGTACTCTAAATGTTGTAATTGGATCCCGCCAAAAGTAACGAATACTCTAGACAATGTGTATGGTCAAACCCACTGTCAATGATGTTGAATAATAATGATTGGATCACTGTTCCCATGTCACAATTTCTGTAACTCCCCCCTCTCAAACCCCATAAAAACCCTACTCTGCCCTTGTTTGAGGCTCGCAACACAGATCCATACGCTGGTGAAGTCTGGGAGTCCGAGCTTCAGCCCGTAATAAAGCCCTTTGCTTTTGCATACTGACTCAGACTCCTTGGTGGTCTTGGGATTTTGGGGAGATCGCGATCTGGGCATAACAGGGTAATTTCTAATTTTAACTTTTTGAGGAACACATACTGTTTTCCACAGTGACTGCACCAGTTTGTATTCCCACCAACAGTGTACGAGCACTTTTTTTTTGCTTTGGTTTTTCTTGACTCATGATACATATGTAAAAAAAAAAAAAGTTGTTATGGCCGATGTCAGAGAAATTACTTCCTGCACTCTCTCCTAGGATTTTTATGGTTTCAGGATTCCCAGTTAGGGCCTTAATCCATTTTGGATTTATTTTTGTGTGTAGTGTAAAAAAGTTGCTCAGTTTCATTCTTTTGGATGTAGCTGTCAAATTTTCCCAATACCATTTATTGAAGAGACCGTGTTTTCCCCATTGCGTATTCTTGCCTCCTTTGCCAATTGTGGGTTTACCTCTGGGATTTCAATTCTGTTCTATTGAGCTATGTGTCTATTTTGTGTCAGTACCACACTGTTTTGATTACTACAGCTTTGTACTATATTTTGAAATCTGGAATTTTAATGCCTCTAGTTTTGTTCTTTTTCAAGATTGCTTTGGCGATCCAGGGCATTTTCTAATTCCATAAAAATTTTGGATTATTTGTTCTGTGAAAAATGCTATTGGCATTTTGACAAGGATTGCATTAAATTTGCAGATTGCTTTGGGTAGTATGGATATTTTAACAGTATCAGGTCTTCCAATCCATGAGCATGGAATATTTTTCCATTGTTTCTGTTGTTTTCAATTTCTTTCATCAATATGTTATAGTTTTCAGAGTACAACCTCTTTAAGTTTACTCCTCTTTAAGTTTACTCCTAGATATTTTATTATTTTTGGTGCAATTGGAAATGGGATTGATTCTTAATTTCTCTTTCTGCTTCATTATTAGTGCATAGAAATACAATTGAATTATGTACATTGCTTTTGTATCCTTTGACCTTACTGAATTCATTTATNTTTTTTTTTTTTTTTTTTTTTTTTTGTGGAGTCTTTAGAGGTTTTTATATATAATATCATGTCATCTGCAAGTAGTGAAAGTTTTCCTTCTCCCTTATCAATCTGGATGCCTTTTATACCTTTCTCTTGTCTGATTGCTGTGGCTAGGCCTTCCAGTACTATGTTGAATAAACATGATGAGAGTGGATATCATTATCTTGTTCCTGAATTTAGGGGAGACATTCTCAGTTTTTCATCATTGCAGATGATGTTAGATATGGGTTTTTCATACAAGGCTTTTATTATGTTGAGGTATGTTCCCTCTGAATCTGTGAGGGTTTTTACCATGAATGGATGCTGTACTTTGTCAAGTGCTTTTTCTGCATCATATGATTTTTTTAACCTTTCTCCTATTAATGTGATGTATCATGTTGATTGATTTCCAAATATCGAACCATGCTTGTATCCCAGGAATAAATCTCACTTGATCATGGTGGATGGTTTTTTTCATGTATTTTTGGATTTAGTTTGATAATACTTTGCTGAGGACTTTTGTATCTATGTTCATCAGAGATATTGGCTTGTAGTTCTCTGTTTTTGCATGGTGTCTTTATCTGGTTTCAGTAATCAAAACCAGCATTGAGGTAGTGCTGAGGTAATGCTGACCTCAAAATGAATTTGAAAGTTTTTCTTCCTCTTCTATTTTTTTTGGAAAATTTGAGAAGTATAGGTGCCAATTCTTCTTTAAATATTTGGTAGAATTCACCTGTGAAGTCATCTGATCCTGGACTTTTATTTGATGGTAGTTTTTCTTTTCTTTTCTTTAAGAGATTAAGCAGAGGAGTGGGGCAGAGGTAGAGAGAGAAAATTTTAAGCACACTGAATGTGGTGGAGCCTGACATGGGACTCAATTCCACAATGCTGGGATCATGACCTAAGCTGAAATCAAGTCGGACGATCAACCAACTGAGCCATCCTGGTGCACCTATTGGGACTTTTTTCTAAATTAGTGTTTCAATTTCACTGCTGGTAATTGTTCTATTCAAATTTTCTATTTCTTTCTGATTGAGTTTTGGTAGGTTATATGTTCCTGGGAATTTACCTATTTCTTCTAGATTGCCTAGTTTGTTGGCATATAATTTTTCATAATATTCTCTTACAGTCCTTCATGTTTCTATGGTGTCAATGGCTCTCTCTTCCTTTTTGTTTCTGATTTTGTTTATTTGCATTCTCTCTCTATTTTTCTCTTTTTATGAGTCTTGTAGGTTTATCAATTTTGATGAACTTTTGGAAGAAGCAGATCCTGGTTTCATTGATCTGTTCTGTTGTTTATTTAGATGCTTAACATTTATTTCTGCTCTAAGTTTTATTGTTTCCTTCTTTTTGCTAGCTTTAGGCTTCATTTTTTTTTTTTTCTAGTTCCTTTAGGGATATATTAGGTTGTTTGAGAATGCTCTTGCTTTTTGAGGTTTATGGCATATTGCCATAAACTTCCCTCTAAAATCCCAGATTCTGCAACATTGTTTTTTCATTTTNTGACCTTAGGAGAATTCTCAGTTGTAAAAAGGCTTTCTCTCTATGTAAATTATGCTGTTACCTTTTCTATACAAAAAGTATATATACCTATAAATATTATACATATATATATTATATATTATATATATTATATATGTATATAAATATAATATATATATGTATTTATTTCTTCTTTGATTTCTTGGCTGACTCCTTCATTTAGTAGTTGTTATTTAACTTAAATGTATTTGTTCTCTTTCCAGATTTTTTCTTCTGGTTAATTTCCAATTTCATTGCGTCGTGGTCAGAAAATACATATGGTATAACTTGATCTTTTTCAATTTTTTGAGATTTTTTTTGGTTTAACATGCAATCTGTTCTGAAGATTCCACACATATTTTAAAAGAGTGTATTTTGCTGTTTTAGGATGGAATATTCTGAATATACCTGTTAGATCCATCTGGTCTTGTGTATCATTCAAAGCCACTGTTTCCTTGTTGATTTTCTGTTTGGATTCTCTATCCATTGTTGTAAATGGGGTGTTATATTTCCCTACTATTATCACATCACTATCAATTAATTCCTGTATGTTTGTTTTTAAATTTTTATATATTTGGATGCTGTCATGTTGGGTGCATGGTTATTTACATTTGTCATATCTTCTTGTCAGATTGTCTTCTTAATGATTATACAGTGTCCTTCTTTGTCTCTTACACTCTTTGAAAGTCTGTTTTGTCTAAGTATTGCTATCCTAGCTTTCTTTTCATATCCATTTACATTATAAATGTTTCCCCACCCCCTCACTTTCATTTTACATATATCTTTAGGTTTGAAATGAGTCTCTTGTAGGCATCATATATATGGGGCTTGTGTTTTTATTTTTCATCCCCTTAGGTCTTTTGATTGGAGCATTTAGCATTTACACTCAAAATAATTATTGACAGGTATGTATTTATTGCCATTTTGTTATTTGCTTTGTTTTTGTAGATATTCTCTGTTCCTTTGTTCCCTTGTTCTCTTCTCTCACCTAAGTTGGCTTCCTTTAGTTATATATTTGTATTCGTTTTTCTTTATATTTTGCATATTTGTTACTGGTTTTTGATTTGTGATTACCATTAGTTTATATATAGCATCTTCTGCATAAACAGTGTATATTAGGTTGACAGTCTTTAAAGTAGAATCCATTCTTTACTCCTCTTCCCACCATGTTTTAGGTATATGTTGTCATGCTTTAGATACTTTAGTTTGCAAGTCTTTAAACTGATTTTTACAGATAAACATATTTACTGCTTTTGTGCTTCCTACTTTTCTTACTCTTACTTATGGTCTTTCCTTTCCATTCAGAGAATCGTCTTTAACATTTCTTATAGGTATGATTTAGTGGTCATGAACTCCTTTAACTTTGGTTTGGGAAATTATTTATCTTTCCTTTTATTCTGAATCATATCCTTGCTACTTAGAATGTTCTTGACTGCAGATGTTTTTGCTTTTGTTTTCCTATCAGCACTTTGAATATATCATGCCACTCTATCCTGGCCTACAAAATTTCTGTTGAAAAATACACTGAGAGCCTAATGGAGTTTCCCTTGTATGTAACTGTTTTCTTTACTCTTGCTGCTCTTAGTTTGTTTGTTGTTGTTGTTTTGTTTTGTCTTTATCACTACTTTACACTATTTTAATTACTATGGGTCATGATGTGGACTTACTTAGGTTGGTTTTGTTGGAGGATTTCTAAGCCTCCTGGATCTGAATTTCCATTTTCTTCTTATGACTTGGGAGTTTTTAAGCTATTATTTCTTCAAATAAATTTTCAGTCCTCTTTTCTCTCTATTCTTCCAAGATCCCTGTAATGTGAATGCTATTATGCTTGATGGAGTCACTGAGTTACCTAAGTCTATTCTCATTTTGCATTTTTTCCCTCACCTGCTCAGTTTGATTACTTTCTGTTCCTCTGTCCTCCACATTGCTGATTCATTCTTCTCTTTCTTTTAGTCTGATATTTATTCTATCCAGTGTTTTGTTTCATTTCAAACACTGCATTCTCCATCTCTGATTAGTTCTTTTTTATCCCTTTGTTAAGAGTCTCACTGATGTCCCTAATTTTCTCAAGTCCAATGAGTATCTTTATGATAATTACTTTAAATTCTCTATGAGGCATATTCCTTATCACAATCTTACCTAGGTCTCTTGCTGTAATTTTGTTCTGTTCTTTCATTTGGGATATATTCCTCTGCTTTCTCATTTTGTCCAACTCTCTGTGTCTGTTTCTATGTGTTAGGAAAGTCTGCCACATAAACTGCTCTTAAAAGTAATGTGTGGGGTGTGAAGTGTTAACAAAGTGGTGCTGGTCTTTTGCCAGAGGGAACTTTACTCCAGCATTGAGACTAGGGATCAGCTAGGGTTCATCCACAAAATATGGGTATGTGAGGTGTACCATGTCTGCAAGTTGTGTGTGCTGGTCTTCCACAGAGGCTGCACAGCCATTGCCAAATCCAGGGCTGGCTGGGCTCCTCTGCAAGTGCATGGGGGTAAGGTATGCTATTTTTACAAGGTCTGTGGGTCCCCATGGGAGGTGTCCAGCTGTTGTCACTGGGACTATGGCCCCACACAGCATCTAGTTATGGTGTTGGCAAGTTTTACACTGATCTTATGTGGTACTCACAGTGTCAGGACTATGGCAGGTTCAGTTGGGGAAGACATAATGTAAGCAAATTAGGTAGTGAATGTGGATATTGTGCTGGTTTACTGCAGGTGGCCATGTGTTTATGCTGGGAGATGAGGGAAGGAGATGGCACCTGCCAGTTTTTGTTTGTTTGTTTTTTTCTGGAGGTCCAAGACCTCTGTCCCTCCAGATGTGATCTGAGATTAGTAAACTACTCTCTTTTTCAAAATGTTGCTTCTGTGCTATATCTCCATAGGTTGTTTGTTGTGACGTCTCACTAAGAGTGAGGAATCAGCTTCCTTTCCTCCTCCTGGTTCTCCCAGAACTAAGTCTGATGATTTTTAATGTTCCAGGCTTTAAGTCCTGGTGTTGTAAGAATTCACAAAATTCAGCCCCTCTGTTTTTCAAAGCCAAATGTTATGGGAATTTGTCTTCCCCATATAGGCTACCTAGTCTTTTTCTCTCCCTTCTCTGAGCTAGCATCTTCGTACCTCTTAAGGACTGCCAAGGTGATCACATTTAGCTCCTGATCACATCTCTGTCTTTCCTACCTCTTCAGTGTGGCCTCTTTTCTGCATTTAGTTGTGGAGTTTGTTCTGCCAGTCTTCAGATCATTTTCTGAGTCATTTACACTGATGTATTATCTAGTTGTATCCTTCAGACAAGGTGAACTTAAAGTCTTTTTACTCAGCCATCTTCCCTGAAGGAGACTGTATCATTCTTTTCCTCTTCTTCTTCTTTTTTTATCCTTTGGAATAAAAGTAGACTCAAGTAGTAGCTACTCAATGGGTTTTTAAGCATCGATTACTCAGACCAAAACACTTTGAGCCATTTTTGCAAGAAGCAAAAACAAGTTTATTTTAATCAGAATAACTAAGACATCTATTCAAAATTCATGGAGCAAAATCTACCCCAAAATAAAAAGATGAAGAAAAACAGAAGTTAATTAATATGGCTATAAACACATCACATACATATCTTTTGCTTCTATATCTAGATCAGCTACTCAGATCATCCAACTGCTAACACTACCATGACTAGAAATATAGTCATCTCCAATCTGTGATCTATAATTAGTACAATGCCTATTTTGCTTAGGAATGTTGACAGAGAATGTTCAACCCTAACTAAGATAAATTGAAGTCTTGTATTTGGTAAGCAACACCTTTTTCTCTGCCCTGCAAGCAGCTGCTTTTCTTCCCAAGTGTTCTACTACATTGGAATGATTTTTTGTGAGTTTGCCTCTGAACCAAAAATCTGATATCTGACAAGATGTTTCTTTCTGATTTTTTAAAATCTTGTTTTATCTGTGGGTGTTGGCACAACTTGGATTCTGTTTTGTATTATTAATATTTTAGCTATTTATTTTGCTTTGAATATTTTTTAATTTTTTAAAAAATGTTTTTATTTATTTCAGAGAAAGAGAGAGACAGCATGAGCAGGTGAGGGTCAGAGAGAGAGAGAGGGAGACACAGAATCGAAAGCAGGCATCAGGCTCTGGGCTAGCTCGAGGTGGGGCTCGAACCCACAAACCGTGAGATCATGACCTGAGCCAAAGTCAGACGCTTAACCAACTGAGCCATCCAGGTGCCCTTCTTTTGCTTTGAATATTACTATGTATGATATTTGTAGATGCCTCAAACCATTTGTTTTGTATACTCTGCATACTTTAAGGTTCTGGAGTTATATATCCTTTTTACATTATAAGTAAGATATGCTTACAATGGTATGTATTTAAAGAACAATTATCTTTGAAATTGTTTTAAGCCATTATTGTCTATAAATGGAGGAATGGCAGAGAGAGAGGGAGACACAGAACCTGAAGTAGGCTCTAGGCTCTGAGCTGTCAGCAAATAGTCTGGTGCAGGGTTCAAACCCACTAACCACGAGATCATGACCTGACCTGATGTCAGAGGTTTAACCAACTAAGCCACCCAGGTATCTCTATACTTTCTTTAAAAAAAAAATAAATAAATAAATTTCAGTACATTAACATACAGTATAATATTAATTTCAGGTATACAATATAGTGATTTAGCAAATCCATACAATACTCAGTGCTCATCACAATAAATGCACTCCTTAATCCCCATCACTTATTTTATCCATCTTCGCACCCACCTCTCCTCTAGTAACCATTAGTTTGTTCTGTATAGTTAAGAGTCTGTTCCTTGGTTTGACTCTCTCTCTTTTTTCCCCCTTTATACTCATTTGTTTTCTTTCTTAAATTCCACATATGAGTGAAATCATATGGTATTTTTCTTTCTGACTGACTTATTTCACTTAGAATTATACTCTCTAGCTCCATCTGTTTCATTGCAAATGGCAAGATTTCATTATTTTTTTAATGGCTAAGTGTACGTGTGTGTGTATGTGTGTGTGTACCACATCTTTATCCATTAACGAACTGATGGGCACTGGGCTGTTTCTATAATTAGACTATTGTACATACTGCTGCTATAAATATTGGGGTACATGTGAGATATCACCTCATGTCTCTTAGAATGGCTAAAATCAATAATACAATAAACAACAGGTGTTGGTGAGGATGTTTTGTATATAAGAGTTTTATATATAAGAAATGGGAACCCTCTTACACTGTTGGTGGGAATGCAAACTGGTGCAGCCTCTGTGGAAAACAGGATGGAGGTTCCTCAGAAAGTTAAATATAGAACTACCCTATGGTCAGAATTGTACTACCCAATTGAACTACAATTGAACTACCCAAATAATACAAAAATGTTAATTCAAAGAATATTTGTCCTTTAAGAGAAGGCATGTCTACAATCTTCTCTTTCTCATAACACTCCTGAGTTTTTCTTAGAAATTCAATAAAAATTATTTTACATATTCAGAGTTGTAAAATATTTTTATTCAGTAATGAGATGAGTAATGATTAGAAATACTATTTTTCAAACAATTATTGTGATTAAAACAAAAAAGAATAAAAATGTTTCCACAAAAAGCAATAGGTTATTGAAAATTCATTATTTTAATTATTATATAAGTAATGATTTATTCTTTAAACCTTGATTATTTTTCTGGTTATAAATATATTTGGTTATTAGAAATGTTTTAAGAGAATAAGCAGAATAGCATAAATGTTTTCCATCCCATGCGCTTAGGCAAGACCACTATTATTCTTTTCTTTTTCTTAATATGCTTCATTATCTTTCCAATGCCTAAATGTTTCTGTGTGTTTAGTGCTATATGTGACCGCAAATTCTTAGTGGTTACTAAATTATTAGGGCAGGAACGTTTTTTTTGTTGTTTTTTTTTTTTTTAATTTCTAGGAGAGAGAAAGAGAGCGACAGCGTGAGCAGGGGAGGGTCAGAGAGAGAGGGAGTCACAGACTCTGGAACAGGCTCCAGGCTCTGAGCTGGCAGTAAGCACAGAGCCCGACGCGGGGCTCGAACCCACGAACCGCGAGATCATGACCTAAGCGAAAGTCGGACGCTTAACCGACTAAGCCACCCAGGCGCCCCAACAAGTGATAGTCTTTCATAGAGATGCTCTTAATAAGAAGTTTAATCTTCAAGGATACTACATTAGGGACAATAGGGAAAATAATGTATCATGGCAGAAGCGATATATCCTGCATTATTGCCAAGAAGGATGATAAAGGGAACTTATTAATCTTGATGTCTGAGATATGTGTCAATAATTTGGATATTGTGCAAGTAATGATCTTATTGACTATTAGCTAAATGGACCTGCAATGAGTTATATTCTTGCCCTACAACACTCAGTGATTCTTTTCAAACCTGAGAGAGATCTTGTCTTCTCTAACTAAAACCCTCCAATGTCTTTGTATTTCTCTGAAAATAAAATCCTAACTCCTTAAAGTGGTTTACAAGGTGCTACAAAAGGTAGTATCTCTTTTTGCTACTCTTTCTAATGCTTACTCCACTTCAGTCATACCAGTCCTTTTGATCTTGAAATGTGAAAAACATTCCTTCCCTGGGACCTTTTCTTTGTTGTTCTTCTTTTGAGAAACCTCTAAACAAAGATATCTATTTTTCTGGTTGACAAATTTCTAAATTTCCTCCCATTCAACCTTTACTGAATTGTCACTTTTTTTTTTTTCATAAGGCTTTGGCTACCCTACACAGCACTCACAAATCCATATCCTAGAACAAAGTTGATCTCCCTTTCATTTTCTCTCTCCTTCTCTCTCTCTCTCTGCCTCTGTCTCTCTCTTGGTAGAAAGATAGATAGACAGATAGATAGATAGATAGATAGATAGATAGATAGATAGATAGAGACAGGTATAGATATAGATATAGGTAGATATATATATCTTCACATTATCTTCTAATATATGATTTGTAAAACTAGATAGAAATATAACTGTCATAGGCAAGGTCGATAACCTCAATGGAGATTAAAACTAGAATGATTGCTAATAGACCATGATTTCCAAGAGGTATGATAAATGAAAGCCAAACAAGGCGCTACTCCATTTATGTAACTGCAAAATGTTGACAGCTGAGAAGCAGAAATTTGATATTACCCATCACAGTGAAAATTCAGACCATCACTTACTTCCTACATCAGAACTCATTCATAGTTCCGGAGCTCAGTACTTGAACGATAAATATTATCTTGAGAAAAGATGTTGCAATTCCCTTAAACCTATGCATTGAATATTTTTCTAATACTTTTAAAAGACACTTGGAATCATTTTCCAAGGCAAATATATACTTATAAAAGGAGATACTGTGATTTTTTTAAGGAATCATAATACATATGATTCATAATCTTAAGGTATGAAGTCTCAGCTAGTACTAATGCCTCGTGATTCAAAACACTATTGTGGTCAAAATTAGAGTGAGAAATAACGAATATCACAAATGACAGTTTCACAGAGTGTCTAAGGGAATCCTGTATTTATTTTCTTTATTCATTAATATACAATTGTACATATATAGTTACCAGCAGGTAGAACCCTAACATTTGTTCTTGATGTGGAGAATAAAGGTAATTGTGGTAGGAAGACTTGGTGGAAACTCAAAAATGTCAATTAATCATGCCATGATAGCAAATAAAAATCAGTGGTGCATTATAGAAGGAACTGTAGGAGTAATTGCCACAAATGTAGATGTGAAGTTTGAAATTTTGTTGTCCTATCATATCCCTGTTAAATTTACTTGACTGTCCTCTATAAATCCAGCTGCATCCTAGGAGATGATTGCACAGTGCCATGGAATTAATCAGGTTGTAGTCTCAAATTCAGCTGCTGTGGAGGATGTAATATATTTACTGGAGCAATTCAAAACATCTCTAGCACCTGATAAATGAATGTTTATCTGGCCAACATTTTCATTTCTTTACCCACCATTAGGGAAGATCAACATGATGTGGCTGTTACGCGGCAAAAATAGGAGTATATTTTTATTTACTTAAATCAGAACAGTCAGTAGTCTGGCTCTGTGTCATAGTGTAGTTCTTTAGGACATTAATCATATTATAATTCTGTATATCTAGTAATGTTAAAATTAAATTAGAGCATTGTGTTAATTGGACCTCATATTAATTAGATCACATTAGCTGGTGATTAAGAAATTGCAATTAAGCAAGATACCTTAGTAGAAAACATGTGGAACAGAAGTTGGAGAATAAACCAATGGGAATTAGCAGACATACTATTCGGTAAAGTATTTAGGGATCCAGTCCTCAGCAGCATAGAATGGTATCTCTGTTAGGTACAAGACACATTGCTGAATCTTGCATATCTCACCACTAAGTAAGATGCATAACACATTACCTTTCAGAGGCATCACATCCAATCTCTGATGTAGTAATATTGTCTATTATTGAGTTATCTGGAAAGTTAAAGTTTTGAGTGGAGTCCAGAATAAGAAATGATTCTATATAAGGTTCAGACTGCAGTACAGGTCACTTTGCTCTTTGAATCTTATGATCCCACAGATATGATTCAGCTAAATGTATCTGTGGTAGGTTTCAAGATATTATTTGATATTTATTGTAAACTCCAATAGAAGAGTTGAAGTTCAGCACTTGTATTAGTTATTTATTGCTGTGTAAAAAGTTGCCTCAGATTACCGCAATTGTGCTTTAACTGACAAATGTTTATTATCTCATAGCTTTTGTGGGTCAAAAATCTGTCCATGGTATTACTAGGTACCTATGTTTTAGTCTCTCTCACAAGGGTCTAACCAGGGATGGAGTATCATCTGAGGCTCAGTAAAGGAAAACTTCCAAGTTTATTCTCATGGCTATTTTTAGCATTCAGTTTCTTTTTTTTTTAATAGTTTGTTGTCAAGTTGGTTTCCATATAACACCCAGTGCTCATCCCTGCAAGTGCCCTCCTCCATGCCCATCTCCCCCCCCCCCACACACCCATGAGTCCTCAGTTTGTTCTCAGCATTCAAGAGTCTCTCATGGTTTGCCTCTCTCCCTTCCCCCCCCCCCAATTCCCCCCTTCTTCTCCCCTGCGGTCCTCCGTTAAGTTCCTCCTAATCCTCCTATACGTGCAAACATATGATATTTGTCCTTCTCTGCCTGACTTCTTTCGCTCAGCATAACACCCTCAAGGTCCATCCATGTTGCTACACATGGCCAGATTTCATTATTTCTCATTGCCATGTAGTATGCCATGGTATAGATAAACCACATCTTCTTGATCCATTTGTCCGTTGATGGATACTTAGGCTCTCTCCATGTTTTGCTATTGTGGAGAGTGCTGTTATGAACATTGGGGTACATGTGCTCCTATGCATCAGCATCTCTGTATCCCTTGGGTAAATTCCTAGCAGAGCTATTGCTGGGTCATAGGGGAGTTCTATTGTTAGTTTCCTGAGGAACCTCCGCACTGTTTTCCAGAGGGGCTGTACCAGTTTACATTCCCACCAACAGTGTAGGAGGGTGCCCGTTTCTCCACATCCTCGCCAGCATCTAGAGTTCTCTAATTTGCCCATTTTAGCCACTCTGACTGTAGCATTCAGTTTCTTATGAAATGTTAGATTGAGGGTCACAATTCCTTCCCAGCTGTTAGCCAGAGAACTCCTTAGCTACTTGGATCTCTTGGAAGGTCAGCTTACAATATGGTAGATCATTTCTACTCAAAGTGAGACATACAGTGAAAACGAGCACACAAGATTGAAGCTAGAGTCTCTTTGTAATATAATCTCAGAAAATATTTCCCATAAACTTCTATGCAGTGCATTCATCATAGTGGGTCACAAGATTTAGTTTATACTCAGGCAATATAGCATTAGACAATGGTGGGAATATCAACAGAGAAAAATAATTCATGTACATCTTGGCAACTGCCCACTACATTTTTCTTAGGGTTTGGGAGCAAAGTTATCATTGCTTCTCCAGCAGAGGAATACCCTCTGTTAAAAATACATACTATATGCCAGAAAGTTCCTAGTACAGTGTGATGAGGTAATAATAGAATATTAATTGAACATACATCCTGAGTTGCCTATTAGGAATTAGGTATTATCTGATTCACTGTGTCAAAAGGCTGAGAGGGTACATTAAGGACTGGGACCAAGCAGGCCCAGAAGAAGGCTTATGCCTCTGCCAGAAGCACCATCTAAACATTTATGCACTATTGATTAGTTCAGCCTCGTACACAAAATCATCTCTGAACAATGGTGTCATTACACAGAAGAAAAAAAAGGTAAGAATGAGATCATGAAGATCATCGTGTATATCTATATGCCCAATCATACAGAAACAGCAATCCTGATCTAAAGTGTATCACACTTTTGGAGACTCAGCTAAGGAACCCTGCACTATGGTGGTACTGCCCTTTAGGGGATGACTCATGTGCATATGAAATTTTTCCAAAGCAAATTTCAATGAAACACTGATTGAGACTGGTGTGTAAGTGCATCATCTTATGGGATAGCTATGAGCTGTGATCTGAGTTTTACATTGTTTCTCAGAAAATCTCAGAAGAATTAAGTATGAAGTCTCACTTAGTGATGGCTGACTTGATAGCATTCCTGTCATAAGCTAGTTTCTTCTCTTAACTTTATACTTCACTGTGGTTCTCAAACCCTCAAAACAAACTAGTTGTGAGTGAATTCTCATCTTAAGGTGTGCATCAGTGAGAATACAAACCAAGACAAAAGACATTTAGTGTCCTGAGCGGCTCCTAAGGACCAGATATAATTAGTGAGTATGGTGGAAGTAATGA
Organism: Crocuta crocuta; assembly: GCF_008692635.1. NCBI lineage: Eukaryota > Metazoa > Chordata > Mammalia > Carnivora > Hyaenidae > Crocuta > Crocuta crocuta. The sequence goes on along the minus strand of NW_027551564.1, from coordinate 595,202 downwards.
CCCATGAAGTGAACAGTCAAAAATAAGAAATACAAAATGGGAGCTAACTGTGCAGATATTCACCTTGCACTATTTCTTCCATGGACAGGTTCAAGATGTGTTTTCTTCACTTAATCATTTTATAGAACTTTTACATGACAACCAAATACTTGCTTTACTTCCATAGTTCACTCTCAAATATAAGCCAAGGCTGAAATGCATCTTATCTCAATGCTTAACATCTTTTCTTGACTGATATTCCATCTCTTTTACTGTCCCTCACTGCTAAGGGTTTGTATCTCTGTGATAAATGTATATGTACTACTTTAATAATTTGGATTCTAATTTTAGCTTTCATTTAAGACTATAAACAAAAACAATTATGGTTTGCATCCTGGGGTAAGGATCTTCATTGGCAATTTGTTATCAATATGTACCATTAGAAATATTTTACAAAACAAATGATAACTACAGTATTACAGGATCCTGAATCTTACAGATAATGAATGAACTAGATGCAGCCTGACAGTACGTGGTTAATATACATAATAATTTTATCTTTGGCTAATCTTAAATATGAAACATATGAGCTATAAAAGGCTTTATAAAATTGATTTTAGAAAATATGTAACATAAAGATATTTTATGAAATATAAATTTTATAATATGTCTTGAAAAATTAATCTATTAGAAACTGATAACCTTGTCTAACTTAACTCTATGTTGAACTTGAAATTAAAAAACTCAGTCCAGCTATCTAAAATTAAGAAAAATGCCTAGTGTTATTACATATCTTATAAAAAAGAGCTACTGGGTCTTCTTCAAAGTTATATTAACTTTATAAAATAGTCTTTGGTTTATAGGTTTTCACTCAATTTATACTATCTGAATGTTAGTATAAAGAACACAAACAAAAAAATTATTTTTGTATTAATACAATATAAACATTTTTTTTAAAAAATTAAATCATCTGAGATTAGTAAAATATCTAAAAATATATTATAGTTTAGTTGACCATATCATAATATTACACAGGATTGTGTTTATTAAATATGGACTCTAATTTGCATAAAACTCAATAGTAAGCAGTAGTACATATTTTGTTTAAGAACACTAAAGTAATGCATCTGCTTTCATATGTATGTACGTATGTATGTATGTATACATGCCCTCTTCCAGAAAGGTTGTGAAATGTCATACAGAAATAAATACAATCCCATCAAATAAAACAATCAAAGTAAATATTGATGAGGTATGTAGGCAAAGAAATAAGTAATTGAGGTATAAATACACTTAGATAAAAAATGAATGGTCAAAATCTATGGGATGCGGCAAAGGCAGTCCTAACAGGAAAGTACATTGCTCTCCAAGCCTATTTCAAGAGATTAGAAAAAGCCTAAGTCCAAAATCTAACAGCTCACTTAAAGGAACTAGAGGTAGAGCAACAAGAACGCCCTAAACTCAGTAGAAGAAGAGAAATAGTAAAAATTAGAGCAGAAATAAACAACATAGAGACCAAAGAAACAATTGAACAGATCAATGAAACCAAGAGTTG
>NW_027551564.1:510528-593644 GCF_008692635.1 Crocuta crocuta | reverse complement strand
AACCTACTTAAACATCATAAAAGCCATCTATGAGAAGCCTTCAGCTAACACCATCCTCAACGGGGAAAAACTGAGAGCTTTCCCTCTGAAATCAGGGACACTACAGGGATGTCCACTCTCAATTGTTGTTTAACATAGTGCTGGAAGTCCTAGCATCAGCCATCAGACAACAAAAGGAAATCAAAGGCATCAGAATTGGCAAAGAGGAAGTCAAACTTTCACTCTTCGCAGATGACATGATACTCTACATCGAAAACCCGACAGACTCCACCAGAAGCCTACTAGAACTGATCCAAGAATTCAGCCAAGTTGCAGGGTACAAAATCAACGTACAGAAATCGGTTGCATTTTTATACACCAACAATGAAGCAACAGAAAGAGAAATCAAGAAACTGCTCCCATTCACAATTGCACAAAAAACCATAAAATACCTAGGAATAAACCTAACCAAGGATATAAGAGATCTGTATGATGAAAACTATAGAAAACTTATGAAGGAAATTGAAGAAGACACAAAGAAATGGAAAAACACTCCATGCTCATGGATAGGAAGAATAAATATAGTTAAGATGTCATTACTACCCAAAGCTATCTACACATTCAATGCAATTCCAATCAAAATTGCACCAGCATACTTCTCAAGACTAGAACAAACTATCCTAAAATTTGTATGGAACCAGAAAACNAATAGCTAAAACATGGAAAGAGCCTAAGTGTCCATCAACGGACGAATGGATCAAGAAGATGTGGTTTATCTATACCATGGCATACTACATGGCAATGAGAAATAATGAAATCTGGCCATGTGTAGCAACATGGACGGACCTTGAGGGTGTTATGCTGAGAGAAATAAGTCAGGCAGAGAAGGACAACTATCATATGTTTGCACGTATAGGAAGATTAGGAGGAACTTAACTGAGGAACAAGGGGGAGAAGATGGGGGGAAATGGTGGGGGAAAGGGAGAGAGGCAAACCATGAGAGACTCCTGAATGCTGACAAAAACTGAGGACTGATGGATGTGGGGGGGAGGGGGGATGGGCATGGAGGAGGGCACTTGTGGGGATGAGCACTGGGTGTTATGTGGAAACTAATCTGACAATAAACTATTTGTAAAAAAAAATAAAGAATGGTAAAATTAGATATATTTTATATCAGGCCCCACAAAATATGAGTATACTTATCCTAATACTGAGTCCAGCAATTTCATGAAGATAGTACAGGGGAAATTACAATAAGTTTAAAAATTAACATTAAAAATTTATAAATACTCAAAGCAAAACAGTTTTTATTAAACAATGAAATTTATAATGATTAATATGTTGACAATAATCATACTTCATATTTAAAGAAGCTTCACATGTTTTATATGACATGAATCTCTAAGCAGGAACCTCACTATCCTGGGAGATAATTCCCAGGAGAATTACTATGATCCTCCCCACAGGAGTTCTAAATCCAAAGTATGAAAGTTAAATGGAATCTCTAACCACCAAACAATTATGCTCCATTCCCTGCACATTAACCCTTTGCCCTACACCCATATTGTTTCTTACGTTCCAACATTCTCAATAAATGTTGATTGCATACAGAACTTGTCAAATAAAGACTATTTCAACATGAGCACTAACGTAATATTCTGAAAATTCCTATTTCAAATATCTGAGGTTCCTTCCGTGTTGTCATGAACAATGTTACTAATAAGACTGAAAATAGCCACAATCCATCAGCAAATTCTTACTAATGTACTAAGATGGAAGCTGAACTGAAATGATAGTGGATGCTTAATTAAGAGAAGAATTATATGTATAATAGTCCCACAATGCTTTTCCCCACAAGGGAAAACTGCCAAGGTAAGAGATCCAGCAATACTTTCCGAAAGAATACACATAGCAGAGAGAATTTCAGAGTCATCAGGGATGTGTAATGAATTACAAAGAGGGAAAAGTTATCATCATAATATTGTAGCAGAAATTTGAATGGAGAAGGGGAGTGTTTTAGCAAATGAGGTAAGTAGAAAACATTGAACACATGTTGAAGAATCTAAAAAGATTACTAGTTATCACCATGCACTAGACTACTAGTCATTGTTCAAGGATTCTCAAGTCTGAAGACTTGTTTTTATTTTGTTTTCAATACCACACAGATACCCAGACATCAGGGGTTCTAATTTTTATGCAAGTTAGAATTTGGGGTCATGATCTAGGATTTGGAACATGAGGAGACCCACAGTTTTTGTGTAACATCAATTCTGCTCTTCTATCTTAACTAATGGAAATCTGGCATTGTTTTTACCTGGGCGGGGGCAGAGGTGGTCCAAATTAAAACAAAATCCAAAAACAAAACTTCCTAGAATTTTAGAGATAGTCATGGTCAGGTTTCACACTTTTGCGAGTGACAAATCAGCACAAATCCATTAAATATTTCTAGTTGCTTTCCTGAAAGGATATTCACCTCCCTACTCCTTCATTATTTATTCTTATTATCTAAAAAACAGATACAAATGTAGAGATATATCAGATGTCTCTAAACTGAATCAAATGAAGTTAAATATCTACACTGAGGATAAGATAAAGAGAGCAAGGAAAGAAGGAAGAAAAGCAGGAAGGAAAGAAAGGAGGGAGGGAAGAGGGGAGAGACGGATAGAGGGAAGAAAGAAAGGGACAAGCTAAGAGATTAATGGCATCATGGAATAGATTTCAAAACTTACAATAGATTGCTTGTTATATGATCAAAATAAACCCTATTTGATTAAGACACTGCAGTTCCACTTGTGGTAGGCAATAACTCCTAAGTCATACAAAACCCATTTTTCTACTAAGCAATTATCATGCTGGAGGTGAGCCATGAATATGTTCATCAAAGCCATCCATTGTTTCAAAGATTTGCAATATATGTGTGTGTGTGTATACATAAATACATACATATATATGTACATACATATACATATATATTTATATATACATACATATATATAAAGAATTTCAATCTGGTGTCATAGAGCCTCTTATTACACTGGTAAATATTGCACATGTATTTTGATTATATTGTTTAGCTCAGACACATTTGGGGAAAATATGTTGTTAGGGACTGGATGTTAAAATGAAAAGATTAGATTCATACAATAATAAATGCCTAGATATCTTTAAGTACAGTTATCACTTGGCGATTGCTTTAAATCAGTGTAGAAGTACATTTTAGGAATTAAAAGTGATTTCCAAAAAGGAAAGTGATGTTAGTAACAAATATTTTTTAAACGTTTCAAGGAGCGCCTGGGTGGCTCAGTCGATTAAGCATCTGACTTCCGCTCAGGTCAAGACCTCACGGTTTGTAGGTTTGAGCCCCGCGTCCAGCTCTGTGCTGACAGCTCAGAGCCTGGAGCCTGCTTCAGATTCTGTGTCTCCCTCTTTCCCTGCCCCTCCCCTGCTCACACTGTTTCTCTCTCTGTCTCTCTCTCTCTCAGAAATAAATAAAACATTTATAAAACTGCTTGCAATGAAGTGGTATCTGGAAACTCTATTATAGGTTAATTACTATGCAAAAATATGAGAAGTTTACCTATGAAATAAATCCAGAGACTTGAAAATAAATCTTGAACAGCATTCATCAATACAGGGTATTGAAATTATAGGTGTGCAGGTGTGCGTGTGTGTGTGCGCGCGCGAACGCACGTATTCACACACACATATATTCATGTATTCACACACACAGACACACAGAAACACACACACAGACACACACACACACACACACACACACACACACACATTCAAGCATGATATCCTGGCTTGTAAATGTAAATTTATCAGAAGTTGCAAGCAATTCACTAAAGTACAAACTTGTTTGAAAAGATTTGAAATGTTCTGACTTGCACAATTTTAAAATTATTAAGCCAATATTTAAAAATAACACTGAAAGGGCGCCTGGGTGGCTTAGTCGGTTAAGCGTCCGACTTTCGCTTAGGTCATGATCTTGCGGTTGGTGGGTTCGAGCCCCGCCGTCGGGCTCTGTGCTGACTGTCAGCTCAGAGCCTGAAGCCTGTTTCAGTCTGTGACTCCCTCTCTCTCTGACCCTCCTCTGCTCACACTGTCTCTCTCTCTCTCTCTCTCCTAGAAATAAATAAATAAAACATTAAAAAAAATAACACTGAAAATTTTAGTATATAATGAAAGTGAAACATCACATTTTCCTTTCTTTAAATGTTTATTTATTTATTGAGAGAGAGAGAGAGAGAGAGAGAGAGAGAGAGAATGAGCACGGGAAGAGCAGAGAGAGATGGGGACAGAGAGAATCCCAAGCAGGCTTCACAACCCCGGCACAGAGATGAATTGGGGCTCAAACTCACTAATTGTGAGTGAAATCATGATCTGAGCTGAAACCAAGAGCCCATTGCTTAACTGACTGAGCCACCCAGGCACCACTGAAATATCACATTTTCTACCTTTCATGAAATTAATTGGAATATCTGATAGACGTTTCTGTATGACAACATTCAGCTAGATATGATTAGTGACTTATCTCTTTACACAAATCATAATATTACAATTACCCAGTAGTCCCCAACACTCATACATCATATGTGTATTTAACTTGGAAATGCCTTCTTCATATTGCAATGTAAGAACTTCCATATAGATATAGATATAGACATAGATATAGATATAGATATAGATATAGATATAGATATATGCTGGGAGCCGCACTGGCCTCTCTGATGGCAGTCACAGCAAGGAAATGGCAGTGTTTGCACAGCTCCTGTTGTGAGAAACAAAAACTAGTATCTCCTTCTGCTACTACTGGCTCATATTAGAAATGAGCCTGCTGGTATTGACCAGGCCTCACAATATTCCATATCAGACCCATATTCCGAACACAGATACCACATAAGGAAAAGCATATTCCTGCCTTTACAAAAGAGATTTTAGATGAGAGCTCTGTGGGTGATTGTCAAAAGCCTCTTCCTATCGGCCTTGCATATCAAAGACAATTGAGCCTGGCCCCAAGACAAAGAGCCTAATTTAGAGTTTAGGAACAAACAGGGGTAAAACTTAACACGTACAGCTTCTTCTAACTGATGATGTATGGCAGTCCCTTCCCAAAGGCATACCATCTGCAAACATCCTCCCTTACAGGTGGCTGGGATGAGGATAGAAAAGAGTAGCTAACACATAACCCAAAAGCAAAAGGCTAACACATTTAGGGCCCCCGTGGTGTTCACACATTTAGCATCAAATAGGTTTCCACAAACTAACCAGTTCAAAAACATTCAACCTCTTGAGAGCCAAACAGAATAATTCCTAGCCTATTTACGACTTAACATATATATGTCATCCTATTTTTTCATTAAGAACATCCTGTTATTTCCTTAGTTGTACAATTCAACTTCACTATGATTGAGGTAATTCACAAAAGGCTTCCCATTGTAAAAATTCCTTTTTCTGATCTCATGTTGTTCCTGAACCTTTAAATAAAGATACCAAAACCGACAGGTCAGAGATGCCTGCCTGGTGATCAGAAAGAATCTCGGGGCTCTCTCACTCTCTCTCTCGCCGACACCGTCCATCCTTCAGGGACCCCTGGACCTGTCAGAGCAGGCCTCCGACAGATAGATTAGATATAGATATAGATATAGATATAGATATAGATATAGATATAGATATAGATATACCTTACTCAGGACTGCAAGTTACCTTATTCTTGTATATTTGCAGATTCATATCACATATTGATCATGACATGTTTCAATGAAGCATTTACCTCACTTGAGGGAATAGCAGCATGATAGATTTCAATGATAGTTTAACAGAAATATATCTTCATGAGACAGGAAAATATTCGGTCTCTCTCTCTTTCAAATGTGCGTATGTGTGTAGAGTCACATTAACAGAAAGAAGCCCATTCATTCACTAGAGTTTGGTAATGTGATACTAATGGAATAAGACATATTTGGACATGGACATTTAAGGACCAAAATTAAGAATTGGTGAAAATCTTAGGTTTAAATTTATTCTTTATATTCTTTATTATGCTTAATGTTATTAGGACTGAGTAGAAAAATGGTTGAGATGATAGCTGCAGTCAGATATTTAGTGCAGCTGTTGCAGTTCATAGTTGACCAGAGTGGACTAAAAGCAAGAAAACTGCTATAGAGAGAAGAAAGGAAGGAAGGAAGGAAGGAAGGAAGGAAGGAAGGAAGGAAGGAAGGGAGGGAGGGAGGAGGGAAGGAAGGAAAGAAGGGAGGAGGGAAGGAAGGAAGGAAGGAAGGAAGGAAGGAAGGAAGGAAGGAAGGAAGGAAGGAAGGAAGGCAGGCCCTTAGGAATTTCAAAAGTTTCTGACTCTTACAAGAGATCAGACAAGTAATATTATTTATCATATTACACCATTATTTTTAACAGATTTTATTGAGATATAAGTTGCATACTCTAAGGTTGACCTATTAAAAATGTTATATAGCTCAATAAGTTTTAATAAATTTCTGCAATTGGGCAATCATCATCACAATCCAGTCTAAGAATATTTCCACCTACACACAAAATTTCTGCTTCTGCCTCTTTAATGTTGTCTTTTGTAGATTTTAAAAACATAAATGTACTCATATAGTATCTGTGGGGATTCTATCTTACTGCATACACTACTCATTTATTTTGTATTATTTTTGAACATTATTTAACTGTTATGTGTATACAACATTAAAAACATCTATTCACTATTTGATGGACATTTACATTTTTTTCCAGTTTGGGGGTATCATGAAAAATGCAATTAAGGACAAACATATATAAGTCATCATACGGATGTAAGGGCTTTTTTTTTTTTATTTTATTTTAATGTTTTATTTATTTCTAGGAGAGAGAGAGAGAGAGAGACAGCGTGAGCAGGGGAGGGTCAGAGAGAGAGGGAGTCACAGACTCTGAAACAGGCTCCAGGCTCTGAGCTGGCAGTCAGCACAGAGCCCGATGCGGGGCTCGAACCCGCGAACCGCGAGATCATGACCTAAGCGAAAGTCGGACGTCCAACCGACTAAGCCACCCATGCGTCCCTTTTCTCTCTTAAGTATATACTTGCTAGTCAAATTTCTAAGCTTTATGCTTAGCCTTTTACAAACTCCATGCTTTTTGTCCACAGTGTCATACCATTTTACATTTTTACCATGATGTAGGAGGACACTAATTTCTCCATATCTCGCCAACACATATTATTCTTTTTGATTGCACTCATTTTAGTGGCTGTATGGTTCTATGTCATTGTGGTTTTCATTTTCATAACACTGATGATGTTGACCTAGTTTGTTACAATTTGTCATATGTATGTAATTGTGGGTAAAGCATTTAAAATTTTGACTTTTTTTGAAAATCAGGTTTCTTGAACTGAAGATTTTTTTATTTATCCAAGATAAAAGTAATTTATCAGATGTATAATTTGCAAACACAATCTCCACGTCTGTAAATAATCTTCTAATATTGATATTGTTGTAGAATATTGATATTCATATTCTAATATTGATAATGTTGGCTATCAAAGAGAAAAAGATTCAGTTTTGATCCAATTTATCAATATTTAATGGATAATTCTTTGCTTTGTATCTAATAAATCTTCACCTAACTTAAGAGAACATTTTATATGCTCTTTTATTTCTGTTTTATCCCAGAAATTTTATCATTTTAAATCCTACATTTAGGTCTATTATCCATTTCAACCTAACTTTTGTGTGTACAGTGTGGTATTACACACGTATGTTCCTTCACCAAGATTTTCTTTCTCAACAATATATATTGAAAATTTCCCTAAGTGAATTGGAATAACTTTGAATAACCCACACCTGGAGATTTATCTTAAATAGTCATCAAAAGTCCCAGGTTATTCAAAAATTTTCAACAAATCAAATTGAATGGAAAATATGTATTAATTTATATATTTTTCTCCAAAAAAATGTAAGTGGTATTAATGATTGAGTGCTCTTTATGACTTCTTAAATTAAATATTTCAGAGGCACATGAAAGTCAAAGGCAAAGGCAAAGTCAATTAAGCATCTGAATAAGGCTCAGGTCATGACTATGCAGTTCATGGGTTCCAGTTTCATATCAAGCTCTGTGTTGACAGCTCAGAGCCTGGAGTCTGCTTTGGATTCTGTGTCTCCCTCTCTCTCTGCCCCTCCCCCCCGTCTCTCTCTCAAAAAATAAATAAAAAACTTTAAAAATAAATTAAATATTTTATTTTGTTGGGAGTTATAAATATATACACTTAGTAGTCTTTTCAAACATTTTTTCTCTTTGCCAAATTATTCTTTTTTCTAGTTAAAAAATAAATGGTTAGATCTTATAATTCCAATTTTGGTATATGTCTTGTTTTAATCTACTTACCTAATATGTTTATAGTGATAATAAAACATTGATCAAATCTGTTAGTTTATATCCAGAAAATTATATGCACTAAGCTTAACAGAAACTGTTTCTTTTTTGATAAATTTAAGTACAATAAGATATTAATAGGACAAGGTAAGTGAGATATCACATTGCTTTGACAGGTTACATGCTGGTGGTCAATTAACCCCACCTCGTGATATTTCTTTGTGTTATAAAGAGTAAGTAAATAATGCCACATATTCTTTTAGATTCATGTGGTGTGTTCGATGTAAGATAATATAGAGCACAGGGATTATGGACTGAAACAAAACAGAATATGAAGATTACAGTTTAGTCTACTTGATCACATAGCTTCGGGATCAGTTTGGTAAATGGTTTGTAAGCACACTTAATTAAAGGTATTCTAGTTTTACCTGTTTCATAAATCCTTCTAGTTCTCCCAATTAGTGAATACATATATCTAAGTAAAGAAAGGGTCAATCATTGTTCTTTCACTTAAAAGTTTACATACATTAATTAAGAAACATTTCTATTGATGTTCATAGCTAAGAGTGCTTTGCGAAAGAAGAGGATTACCTGAGGTAACAGTTCTATGTGCCTGTTTGAACAAGATAAAATTACACACACACATACACACACACACACACACGACACCTACACAAACATATCAATTTACATATCATTCTTGTTTTGCAAGTGTTGTGAGAAAATGGATATTGAGATGTTTTGATAATAAATATCACTGTCAGACTTTATATTAATGCCTTTATATTCCCTAAGAATTTCAGTTAGGTATGCAGGGCACATAGACAAAATGAAAACAAATATTTCTTGATAATATTTACATTTTACATCACATAGCCTTTTAGAAATGGCCAAAGACAGGTCTAAAATCTGAAAAAAAGAAACTACATACACCATCAAAACTAGTATGATTGATAGAATAGTTAATGTTAATGAATTAAAATTACAAAAAAATTAACTCAAAGTACTAAAATTGTTATTTTAATTTTAGTGTTTATATTTGATTAAGAAATGCTTAACCTTCATCATTTTTTTAACAAATTTTAAGTGAGAGTTAGAAATTAGTAGTTCATGGATTTAATGTCAAGTGATATCTTACCTCAAATGTATACAATGTAACAAATGGATCATTTCATGAGTGATTCATTAACTGTAACATTTAACCCAGTATACAATTTATTTGAGTTTACATCCTAATTCTTAGTAATTTGTTTTACTACAAATTAAATACTATGCAAATTTATTTGGTTTCTAGGTTTTTATTTAACAGGAACACCTTTGTGAATGATTTATGTGGTACTTCCACATAAAATAAATAGCTTTAAAAATATTAATCATAATGAAAGCTGATAAATTATATTCTTAAGAGTAAATACATCACTTATAGTCAGTGGAAATCAATGAATGATTTACTTTTGCTACTTTTAAATTACTTCAAAATAATGTTAATACAATGAGATGACATAACAAATCTAGTAAATTTCTAAGATAATCTTATCTTCAAATTCAGATTTTGAGTCTATTAAACTCCTTTCTAGGACTCAACCTCAACAATAAACAACTTTGAAAGAGATCAAAACTTGATCTCTTCAACAGTAGTGCTTTACTCCCTTTTCTTCAGTAAAAATAAAACAGAATGAAATTTAGTTCTAAGATATTTGCAATAAACAAAGTTGTGTTTTAAAAAACTTAATTAAGCATGAATCACTGTAAATAGATTTCACAATAATGCAGGAACTAATTTCAATTTTTATTTTCCAAGCACTTGGTTTCATTCCCCACTCCCTCTAAAGCCCATTTTTGGTATAAACCCATTGTTGGTTTGTGTCAAATCACATTATGCCCATGATATCTGTTTATGGCAGTCTTTACATGATGCCAAGACGATCTGGTCATCTCTTGCGGCCAAGACTCTAACCCTTCTCTGATCCTTTCTCACTTCCTTCCTTTACGAATTCCACAATGATTCAGTTCTTCAATGTCTGCTGTCTGGTATATAATGATTTTCTTACTGATCTTTATAATAGTATTCTTGGTTCCTATTTTCAAGATATGTAATTTGAAATTTTTATGGATAATGCTTGCTCTGCTTCCCAATTCAGTATCTTCACAATAAATGCTACAACAACCTATGTAACAGTCCTAATACCCCATCTGGTCTCAGTTTCTCACACTTTTTCTTATTCAGTCTGTTCTAATCTTGTATAATCTTGCTGTTTCTTGAAATTTTCAGGGTTTTTGCTTTTTTTTTTTTCCTTCTGGAATTAATGTTTGCCTAAAGAGTTCTATTATATTCATCTTCACCACTATCAGGCTATACTTAGAAAACAGTGAAATTTTCCTGACAATTCTTTTAAAAGTGTTTTCCAATACTACCCATCCCATTTTTTGATTAATTTTTTCACTGCACCATGTACTACTTTCTACATATTATACAAGACTTGTCCTTTTTGTGTTTATCAACTCTTTTCATGTTTCCTCACTGCTCTTACTTGAAATTAAGGTCCTGGTAAGATAGATTTTATTGTGCATATGTTTGTGTTTCTTAATGATGTATTCCAGATGTTTTCATAGTGCCTGATAGACACTTAATATCTGTTGACTCTGATGGATGATTGTTAGACCTCTTTAAGGGCAACAGGGCTTGATATAAAACTGCTTTTTTATTTCTTAAAACACACACACACACACACACACACACATCCTAATGAACCAAACAAAGTCTCCTCCTAATATCTCAATACCTAACCATAAATAAGAATCCCTTCTAATGAGGTTAATCTGCTATGGTAAAGACAAATGGATTCAAAGAATAAGACATCCCAAATCTACTCTTCATCTGTACTTTACATGCCAATTTAATTCAATTTTCAGTGTTTACTTCCTGTTAAAAAAAAAGAAAAACTAGCATATAAGAATATATGGAAAATATTTCTGGCTATTCTAAAATTTACATTGATAGCATTTAAAAATAAAAGATGGTTTCAGAAAGTAGCATGCGCATGTCTATGCAATACTGGATGTTAAAGTAAAAAATGCATTCAGCTTGTTTGTGTCTGATACTACAAAATACTATTAATTCTGCTTCCATTTTTATATGAAATGTGATAAATGGCTATATCTGGAATGACTTAGAATTTTCAAAAGAGGTAAATCCATAGTAACAAAGCTCCAAAAAACTTAACGATGACTTTTTTAAAGGCAAAATTGAGGTAGGCTTATAAAATGGGGTTCTCTTAAGTTATCATATATCATTATTGAGGAGAAAGGAAAAGCAGTAGTTTTCACAAACAATACTAAATCATTATTTTTTCATTCTTCATCAGTGTAGCTATTTCATAAGAATTTAACATATTCACACTGATAGTAAGAAACGCACACAAAAAATAAATGTCTGCTTTCAATGTCTACAATCAAAGCTTAGATATAATGTTTTTAGTTTTCATCCAAACTTGTAAATGACTAAATATTAAACAAGAATAAAGTTTTTGATTTTATTTTAGTAAATAATATGTAAAAGGTTTATATTTATATACTGAGAGATATGTAGACTTTGAATATATAGCTTTAAAGTAAGTGTGGGCCATGAGATCTAAATTTAATTCATTTTATGGAAAAACAATAATGAGTAAGTATATATATGATATAATTAACAATTAGTTGTCTGAAAGGTAAACAAAAATATTTTCTTTCCATCATTAAATATATTTCACCAATTCTCTGTGAAGAATATGCTTACTTTAAAGTCTTTTAAGCTCTATGCACATTATGAAACTAATAGGTAGTTTCTCTAAGTAAAATAACTATATTTAACCCCATGAAATTTGTAGAGGATAGCCAGTAATATATGATACATATGATTTATTGAATGGTGGAATCTCTCTGCAACATCATTTACTTGCTTATTGATTGCTATAATGAGGGCACTTTTGGACCCCTATGAACACAGACTGATGTCAACATTTAGATAAATTAGAATGTCAAGTTCTTACCATATAGAGATTACAACAGGTTTTGAGGGAAATGATTTCTGACTGGAGGTAAAGAAATAATGACATGGTGATATTACAGCTGTCAGAAGTTGGTAGAGCACAGGAGAGCAAAGTAGAAAATAATGAATTCAGAATAAGAAAGATAATCAAAGAATAAAGCACAGTAGAAACATTTATAGAAGGTTTGCTATTAAACTGTAAGTTGGAATTTAGTCTTCATCCATATATAAGGTAAATGTCCATTATCACTGATCACTGCTAATTATTTAGATGACTTATAAACTACACCATTCAAGCAAGAATAGAACTTCTAATACAGGCCAGACTCCTCAGTTCTTACATATGGATGTTGGAACTAAAAAGTCAATTACTAGAGGTCACATAATTAATTACTGGCAACCATTATTTTCACATAATTTTCACATACTATTTTCACAGTATTTCTTATACAATATTGTTTATGCTAGATTGTAAAATAATGCTTTTTTATGATTATCTCTTTGTGTAAAGTATGTGTATCAACTTTGTGTAAAGATGCTTAGTGTAATGAAAAAGAAGTAAATTTTCAAGTCATAATCTGAGGATCAAATCTGAGAAATACTATGTGTGTTATCTGATTTCATTGTTTAAATGTCCTAGAACTCATTTCTTTCATTTGAGACGATAAGTTTTACTATCTCTAAGAGATGTTATACACATCAAATGCCATTTAACAGATATTGTTGATTAGATATTTGATTTTTATATCACAATAATCTCCCTGTTCTGAGGTCTCAATAAGAGGTTCACAGATTATGTTGCTCAGTATATTCATAAACTTATAGAGTTTAAAGATCCCCATTCTTGTTGCCTAAATTGCTGTAAGGAAATATCCACCAATATTAAAACCTAATGTCCCAATTTAGCCAAATTTTACCATGATACTTATCCTAAAATTATTGATATTATAAGTTTTAAAACCTTGGCTGTTGCTAAGAATATAAAATTTTTCCTCCCCTTGAAAGGATTTATGTTGAAAGTTCTACTTTGTGTCAGAAAAGTACATGAATAAATTAAGATCACAGGATTTGACACTCAACAGATTTACTGCCTACTCTGAAATATGTCATTTATTGTATGTATGACCATGGGAAGGATAATATTTTATCTCCAAACTCTAGTTTTCTCAATCATGAAATAAAAAAGGAAATATATAATAAAAAAGAAAAGGAAAAGAAATCTTAATAACCGTCTCACAGGGTATAGAAGAGTGACTAGTAGATCTGCAGTACCTGAAACAATATTGGGGACCATAATAAGCTCTTAAAAGTAGTTATTAGTCATTGAATAAATTAATGGGCATATTTGGTTTTAAAAGTACTATTAGTTTATGAGAGCTCTGTAGCTCTAAATTTCATCTACTTAAACACTTTGTTCTAACACACACACACACACACACAAACACACATACACACCTCCATATCCTTTGTGATCATTAACTGTTTAAGAAAGGGGTAATTTATTTAATGGTGCTTTAAGCTCACTACACAAAAAAACACAGAAACCATACTATTAGTGATGTAAATACATAATAATTAAGAATGAAACTAATAGGGACGCTTTATGTCAAGAACACTGATCTTTGATCTTAATATAAATATATGAAGATAGGTACATATCACTTAGTTGATAGTAATATGTGGTAGGTTTAATACACTATATTAAGAAATCTGTTATTTATTGTTACTTAAAAAAGAAATCTCTACATCTAAAACTATTTTATAATATTTAAATGATAAAGTGTTTAAATATGCTTATTAAGTTATTTTTATTGAATGTATAAAATATAACAAAATTTCAACCTATCTAGTAGGATTTTTGTGTGTTAAAAGGGAATTATGATTTTCTTTGTCTCTTTCTGAGAGACAGACACAGAGCACAAGTGGGAGAGGGGCAGGGAGAGAGGGAGACACAGAATCTGAAGAGTCTCCAGGCTCTGAGCTGTCAGCACAGAGCCCAACGTGAGACTAAAACTCATGAGCCATGAGATCATGACCTAAACTGAAGTAGACGCTTAACAAACTGAGCCGCCCAGGCTCCCAGGCAGTCTTGATTTCTGATGTCATACAGTTCACAGTCAATTAAAGAAGACATGAATCAGGAATTAAAATAGATTTTATTTTATGATGGTATCCTTAAATGTGCTGGGTATGTCTACAGGTGACTTAGCCCAACCTAGACTGCAGGGGAAACCTCTCCAAGAAAACTTGAAATGAGGATGAGTTAGTCAGATGGAGCAAACAGGAGAGTTGTTCCAGAAAGAAAGTCCATGTCAGAACTCTAGGATCTAAGAAAGGACATGCTACATTAAAACATCTGCTAGAAAATCTGCTACAAGCAGAATGTATGAGAAGTCAAAGATGAGAGACTATGAAGGAAAGGATGACAGAGTTAAAGGAGATTCTTGTCTCTTCTCTAAATTCAAAAGATAAAAATGAAATGATTCAAAGAAGGAATGTAGCATGATATGCAGCTCTGGAGAACTTAAAATTGGTTTGAAGAAAGAAAAAACCAATAGAAAGTGCAAGAGTTTAGAGGCTGTTGCATTACTCTATCTAAGTGAAGACAGTGGACACTACTGAATTGATTTTGTTTGTGATATAAAGGATTAACATATTTGAAATCAAATTACAAGGTAAACAGTCTGGCAATTGGCAAAACAGAATATGTGTAGGGAGAGAGAAAGAGAGAGAGAAGGAACAACTTTTATGTTTATGGCTATTTGGGACTCATGCATGGGTGATAGTGAGTAGACTGTACTAAAGAAGACACAGATGTTCCCAGAGAGATAGTTTATTTTGGATATATTAGGATTTAATGGCTGTGATATAGACAAAAAAATCAGGAAACACATAATTTGGATGATTAAAAAAAAAGAGAGTAGATGACATTTCCAGGAAAGTTTTTATTTTTTTCAGGCACATATAAAATATTTTATGTCATTTCAATTTGTACGAAGAAATAACATGAACTTTGATGAGATTAATCAGAGAAAGCTATTTCTGATAATAGTAAAAATTAAAGCTTTTGATAGACCAGGAATTACCGCAAGCTAGAGAAGCCTCACTGCCTCTTTTTACCACAATTCTGACCTTGTGTTGGGTATCTTCTGTTTGTCTTGCTGGGCCCTCTCTCTATTTGCCTTCACCTGCTCAAGGCCCAGGGAGCCTATAACCTGCCTATATTCCCATATCCCGAGGGCACATTTTAAAAAACATCTATTTATTTTTATTTTTGAGACTGAGAGAGAGTGGGGGAAGGGCAGAGACAAAGGGAGAGAGAGAAAATCCCAAGCAGTTTCCAGCTTTCAGTGCAGAGCCCAACACAGGGCTCAATCTCACAATCTTCGGATCATGACCTGAGCTGAAATCGAGTCTGATGCTGAACTGACTGCGCCAACCAAGCACCCCTGAAGGCACTTCTACAAAAGTTTCTTTTTACAACAACCTTGAATGATCCAATTGGAATATGTCATCGTTTCCTACTAGTTTCTCACTAATAAAATCTTTTAGGACTCTGCTGCTTTTGACTCTGCTGCTTTTCAACCCTAAAGAAGTTGAAAATAAATAAGGTAAAATGCCTAGGATATTCATAATGTGTTTTTTTTCCAATACAATGAAGCAATAGTGTTCTCTTAGGTTTCTCCATTCATATTGGGATAAAAAACCTAAATGTGAGACAGGAAACCATCAAAATCCTAGTGGAGAGAGGCTTGAGTAGCTCAGTCAGTTAAGCATCTGATTCTCGGTTATGGCACAGATCATGATCTCACAGTTTATGAGTTCTGGCTCTGTATCAGGCTCTCTGCTGGCAATGCTGAGTCTGCTTGGGATTCTCTCTCTCTCTCTCTCTCCCTCTCTTTCTGCATCTCTCTCTCCTCACTCTCTCTCTCAACATATGTAAATAAGCTTAGAAGAAAGCCTAGAAGGTAAAACAGGCAGCAACCACTTTGACCTCAGCCAGAGCAACTTCTTCCTAGACATGCTCCCAAAGGCAAGGGAAACAGAATCATTATTGCAAATGACATATCTGATACAGGGTTAGTATCCAAAATTTGTAAAGAACTTATCAAATTCTATACCTCAAAAGCAAATAACCTAGTAAGAAATGGGCATAAGACATAAATAAACACTTTTCCAAAGAAGACATACAGATAAGGGTGCCTGGATGGCTTAATTGATAAGATTGAGCTCCATGTCATGCTTTTTACCAACGCAGAGCCTGCTTGGGATTCTCTCTTTCCCTCTCTCTCTGCCCCTCTCCCACTCACACAAAAGGATGCATGTACACACACACTTTTGTTTTCTCTCTCAAAATAAAATAAACATTCAGAAAAGAAGACATCTGTATGGCTAACAGATATATGAAAATATGCTCAACATCATCAGGCAAATACAAATCAAAACCACATTGAGATACCATCATGTCACACCTGTCAAAATGGCTAAAATTAAAACACAAGAGAATAGATAGCAGGTGGTGGGGAGGATGCAGAGAAAGGGGAACCCTCTTGCACTGTTGGTATCAATGTAAACTCGTACAGCCACTGTGGAAAATAATATGGAGGTTCCTCAAAAAACTGAAAACAGAATTACCTCATGATATAGCAATTGCACTATTAGGTATTTGCCCAAAGGTTATACAAATACAGATTTGAAGGGGTACATGCACAGAAATGTTTATAGCAACATTATAACAATAGCCAAAATATGGAGAGAGTCCAAAAGTCCATCGATTGGTGAATGGATAAAGAAGATGTAGTATATATACACACAACAGAATATTATTCAGCCATCTAAAAGAATGAAGTCTTATTTGCAAAGGTGTGACCAGAGCTAGAATGTAGTATGCTAGGTGAAATAAGTCAATCAGAGAAACAAATATCATATGATTTCACTCATGGTAGAAGATAATTCTGACTATTCATTGTAATTTGTTTAAAGGATTCATGCCAGACTTTTCTATAAGGTAATGATGGAAATATTATACTCTCAGTGCTTGGTACCAGAATTCTATTTATTGTGATATTTAACAATTTTGTTAAAACTAATTCAGAAACTAACTAAAAGAAAGCTAATAATAAAAGAATCCCAAGCCTACGAAGAGATATTAAGGAGCTAATAGAAGGTAACAGAAAGAAGGCAGAATCTTATGGGGTTTACATGTCAGAGAGCCATGGACTAGTCTATATGATATGATCCTTTAACAGTGATGTAGTAAGAATGACACTTGATAACATTTTTTAATTATATTAATTAGTGGACTTTTGTAGAAACCGGTGAGAGGATTGAATTTGGCTATGAGGCAGTTAAGATGGAATTGAAATGGGTTGCTTACACACAGCTAAGGGGAAACTCATGATCACAGAAAAAAAGAAACCCTTAATTCATTGAAATCTTATGGTTGTTTCTATGTTCTCATAAGTCAAACTGGAAAGTGTGATACAAATTTACCTAAATCCTTGGATAGCTAGAATAGATTCTTCTGTCCAAGATTCCCTGATCCATATTAATAAAGAACAGAAGTTCTAACCATAAAACTATTATATAATCTTAATTTTATGACATATATTTATATTCAAATATATTTTAATGGTACGTTCACGTCAATGTGTATTATCAAATCAGATTTATTTATTTACAAATTGTTAATGTTTATTTATTTTTGAGAGAGAGAGAGAGAGAGAGACAGAGCATGATCATGGGATGGGCAGAAACAGAGGGAGACACAGAATCCGAAGCAGGTGCCAGGCGCTGAGCTGTCAGCACAGAGCCCGACCTGGGACTCCAACTCACAATCTGTGAGACCTTGATCTGAGCCAAAGTCAAAAGCCCAACCCACTGAACCACCCAGGTGCCCCAAAATCAGATTTATTATAATGTTATATCTTAACATACAATTCTTATTTTTAAAATAAGCCCCTTATTAACTTTAAATATAAAGAATATTTTAGTTTTTTTTTAAATATAGAGCTATGTAAAATAATTTAAATATCAGTTGACTAATACAACCAAGACTATAACATCTAGAGTTGCTGAAAATAGATCAATAGCATTCTATTCAATATTAGTTTATGTCTCATTATTCTATATTTTAAATAGTTATTAACTGGAAACTGGACTCCTATTTAATCAAACAATTGTTAAAATATTATATGAATAAAAACATATAGAAGCTTTTTTTTTTTCTATTGCTTCTCTGTGGGACACTATTAATATGGCATTAGTAGAGAAAAATAGGAGTACAGCATCTGGAGGAATACATTTATAGCATCAGGCTACTCTAGATTCAGAAAACAGCACTGTAGTGAGTTGGGGAAAAAAAAAAAACTATGAGAGTAGGAAACAAAAGAAAAAGTAATGAGGAATAAAGTTGAGGAAAACAAAATTTATAGAGTAATAGAAGCAAAGCAATTGATGTGGGAATACAGTTATGGAGTTCCGTAAGTCTTTGACCTTAATTCTCAGCTACTCTGATTTTAAATAAAAGAAGGTATTTAACTTTCCTTGCTGGAAAATGAATGTAGTAGACAAGTTGACCCCAAAGCACCTTTCTAACTTCAATTTCTTATGCTTCCAGGAATTGAAGTTAGTGACTATTAATTACCATCATAATAAAAGGAAATGTTAAATGATGACAAATATCAGAGACTACTTTGTCACTGTTGCTGTGAACAAAGTGCATATCAATCCCTAGTGGAGCACTGAATAACACCAACCTCAAAAAACCTTGAGAAATTATATGACTCTGACCTGCAACTCATTATTTAATGACTGGAAATATCATTCCATTTGTAAATGGCCCACTGCCCCCATGAATTATACATACTTTAGATAAGGATTACATTTTTTCTTATGGCTTGATTTACTATCAAGAAGTGTTTAGTGTTTACTGATTAGTCAATAATACACATATTTTTCTCATTTATTTGACTTTCTCTTCTCTCTCTCTTTTTTTCTTTCTCAACATATATAGGCTGTATCTAGATCTAGATTTTGAGAGAGAGAGAGAGAACAAGTCAAACTAATGACTAATAAGAGACAATGGCCTTATGTTGGAAAAATGGGATATATTATTGCTAATACATTAGATACTAAAGACAAATTATTTTACTCAAACTTCAAAAGACACTGCTTTTCATCCTCAATTTATCTACTTCTGAAGTTTAATGAACTGAACCTAGGTCCATTTTTTTCTCACTAAAACAGGGCACTATATTATAATTATTACACCTGCTTAAAAATACACTTTTATTGCATTTTTTACTACATATGGGGCACTGTGCTTCAAGGCTCCTTAAAATTCCAATAAATATTTGCATGTTCTATTTCACTATCAGAAATGCAGCAAAATAATTTAAGTAAATAAGTCAGTATTGTCATTACAGAATGGTGGACTGAGTGATAGATTGCTGAAAATTGGATTTGGATTTGGAGATATAAGTTTATTTTATATGGGTAGTTCTAGAGAAAAGAGCCTCCCTATTGACCGGAGTGATTCTGAGAAGAAAAGGAAATCAGTCTAAGCTCGCTACTACTAACAAACATTAACTATGAAATAACTTCACTTTTATAATAATTTATATAAAATTAAGAGTAAGAAAAGAAAATAATATCTAATGTTAATCCCAATCTAAATTTCAGAAGAAGACAAATGAAAGGAAATTTGTCCAAGTGTGAAGGTTACATATTTGAAGACTACTTTTCAATTCATGAATAAAAAAAATTTTCAGAAAACATATCAATTTCAGTAGAATGAAAGAAAATAAGTTCTCTGTAAAATATATATTTAGNTATATATATATATATAAACTGTATTTACATTTTCCTCAGAGAAAGAATTAAGATTATCATCATGTTCAGTATAAGACATGTTAGGCAAGGGTGTTTGGTAGTATGGTTTGTTTTTTTTTTCCTTTTTGGGCAAGCATTTGTTATACAGTGAAAATGGAAACACAGGCAAATTTTCTAATGCCACAGAGACCTGAATTGTAAAATCAAAGGTTAGTTGCAAATATTTAATCCATCTAAAAAATAACAGTTTCAATACTTGTTTATTGAGTTTCTCATTGTAGTTTTTGCCAAAACTGTGAGATTGTGACACTGAAATATATAATACAGTTCTCGACAAGATTATTTCTAAAACCTTTAGTATCCTAAAGAAATTCAGAATTCTTCCTGTTGGGTATAAATATGTCATATTTTCTGGTTTGACACATTTATTTATCTCCAGAAAAGCAAAAAACTTTCAATACCTAGAAAGATATTTGGCTACAATATGTGATATACTAATAAATTAATTGTATTTGGTGAATGATATTAATATTTATTTCCATATTCTTAAAATTTTATAATATTAGATTGTTGTCCATACGTTTAGAAAGTTTTGGTATGATATATATTTTGCTATTATATGAAACTACTAAAATTACTAAATTAAAATAAAAACTAATATTAAAGAGGTAAAATAGTTATCCTAATTATTTTAAATTTCTTTCATGTACTTACTTCAAATTAAGTCACACACACATGTGCGTGCACACACACACACACACATACATACATACATACTCACACACGTAATCTGCATAGGCTCACACAGTGATTGTGCCAAATAACTTAATGAAAGAAAAAGTCCTATCTATATAAAAGTAAATTGGAAGCTTGCATTATCTTTGAGAATCTAAAGATTATACTGAAGATAGATATTATATAATACTTAAATACGATTTAAAATTCTAAGTAGCTATAAATCCACATAGGCCACAAGAAATTGTGTCCCAGTACAACACAATCTCTCCCATTTTTGCCCCTGATATGTCACAATCACATACCCATCATTCATTCAAATTGCTAGAAAAGAGAAAAAAAAAAAACTATCAGAAATCAAAGGATTCAATGTGCTTCCCTATCAACAATATGATAGTTGTTTTCACTTTCCTCTTCCATCTTTCTTGTGATTTCATACTGCCTTGTGATTCATATCAACCAGTTAAAAAATAAAGACGTTATTTCCTAGGCATATCAGTATCAAAGATATCGATTGAATTATTCCTTTTCTCCAGCAATTAAGATGCATATATCATACAAGGAAAAATATCAAATCATTCCAAGATCTTAGTGACCCTAATTAACAATTGGACTTAATTATCAAAGGCAAACAGTAAGCTTACGCAGTGTCTAAAAATTTTTTTAAGGAAAAGAGAAAGAGAAAAAAAACAGTGAAGAATTACTATGTAGACATTGATACCTGACTTCTTAGAATTGCAAATATTGGCCAATAAACTTATGGTTTTCTTTAGACCATTAGCCCCAGTCATTCTCTTTCAAGATTTAAAACAGTGGTATATTACTGTATTTTTATAACAAAAAAGAAAATAGTAGCATCTTTCACTTTTTTAGTTTATACTTTAAAAATGTAAGAGTTACTTGCCTCTGGGTAACAAAAATTCTCAGTTTTTACATATTGAGTTTTTTGTATATTAAATAGAAGTATATTTAATAAAAAAAGCTATTATTAGTGAAAGTAAAAGTTTACCTTTCTAATTAAAAAACATTTATATTTATGTTTATTTTTTTAAAGATTTATTTATTTTTGAGAAAGGGTGCAAACTGGGAAGGAGCAGAGAGAGAGGGGGACAGAATATCTGAGGTAGGCTCTGCACTGACAGCAGCGAGCCTGATGCAGGGCTCAAACTCACAAACTTTGAGATCATGACCTGACCTGAAGTCCATGCTCAACCAACTGAGCCACCCAGGTGCCCCTAAATTTATGTTTCTATAGGTTATTTCACTGTATTTGTAAACAGATTACATTATATAAGTTGAGGAAGAGAATATTGGGTGATCTCAGTATGTACTTTGAGGATGATAATGCATGCATAATTCATAACTGGCGATTTTAAATTATAATTATATGTAAGACTTTTTTCACTCTAATTTTCCGAACAAATTCTAAGCCTGAAAACATGTAATCATTTTCATTTTGAAGCAAGTCTCTTTAAATTCTGTTTTCTAAAAATAAAATTTACTTAAGTATCTTTAAATGTAATTTATGAAAATATATGTATTATAAAATTAAGAGAATAAACAGCTTAATTTTGGATTTGTAACTTTAGTTAACTTGATGAAATTCAATTTATCTAATAAAGTGATTGATTTATCCCTCATGATATTAATATAATAACCAGATAATATCCTGAGATTACATTTATTTGAACCATTTAGAACAGTTTGCATTGCTATTAGCTAGAATTAATGTGAAATTGATAATTTCACCATGGAAATCCTGTTATCGCTAAAAAATTCTCATATGATTGCTTCTGTTGATTCATAGTAATACAATAAGTAAATGCAGTTGTTCTCAGATTACAAGAGAACTACTACTTTAGTTTTCCATGCACAAGAAACTGTCACTAATACGTACAATTAATGCTGTATGAAGTATACTCATTAATTCCTTATGTGATATTTAACTCTTAAATGTAAGTATCAGTCACATCAATTACATGGGAAAGAATATTCAGAAATCAAGAGGTTCCTAAAGTGTCTATTTGGACATTTTCCTAATATTTAAGTACAAAATTGAACACTCAGGATTACTGAGAAGTCTTTTTCTTTTCTCCTCACCTATCTGTAATTATAATATAATTGTAGTTGTTTTTCTGGTGTATTTAAAATCATGCTTAAAGATTTTGATAGTCCAGGAAAATAAGTTTTTAATTTAAGAATCTGAATGTAATCATATAACATACCTTGATTAGATCATAATTTAATTGAAATATTTTCCAAATACAGAGGTACTAAGAAAGAAACCTGAGAATCAAATGGAAAATGCCTTTGATTTCTTCCTTACTATATCCACAAAATTTCTCACTTCTCCGTTCTCTCTCTCTTCTTCCTTCCCTTCCCCCTTCTCTGGCTCTCTTCTTTGTCTTCACCTTCCTCCTCCTCTCCTTCCCTTTTCTCTCCTCCTCTTCTTCCTCTTCCTTTTCCACTCCCCTGGCTCCTTTTTCTCCTCCTCCCTCTTCTTTTTCTTCCACTATATCTTTTCTAAATCAATATAGATCAAAGTTTCTAAATTTCAGCACTAGTAAAATTTGGAACTAATAATTCTTTGTGTGTTTATGCATTATAAAATGTCTAGCAGCATTTTTAACCTCTGTTCACCAGATGCCCAGAGCAAATGTCCTGTAGTGACAATAAATAAATAATAAATAAAACTTCAGGGGTGCCTGGGTGGCTCAGTCGGTTAAGCGTCCGACTTCAGCTCAGGTCTTGATCTCACAATTCTATGGGTTCGAGCCCCACATGGGGTTCTGTGCTGACAGCTCAGAGCCTGGAGCCTGTTTTGGATTCTGTGTCCCCCTCTCTCTCTGACCCTCCCCTGCTCATGCTGTCTCTCTCTCTCAGAAATAAATTAAAAAATAAAAAACAAATTTTTTTTAAAAACTTCAGATATTGCTACTGATATAGATGCTAAAATTAGCCTCGATGCTATTGAGAGTTCTTGTTAGAATGATTTATGCTTCTATATGGATTTATTATTGTTATTGTTATTATTATTATTAATTTTAGAAAGAGAGAGTGTGAACACAGGGAGAGGTGTAGAGAGAAAGAGAGAGAGAGAGAGAGAGAGAGAGAGAGAGAGAGAATCTTAAGCAGGCTCCATGCTTAGCAGAGAGATCAAATAGTTTGATTCCACAATCTTGGTATCATGACTTGAACCAAAATCAAGAGTCAGATACTCAACCAACTGAGCCAGTCAGATGCCCATATATGGATTTAGTATTTTTAAGATGTTAACTAACTGCTAAATTCAAGGACACTGCTAGACATTTGTAATATCCTTGTGTTACAAATTCTTTCTTGGATGATCCTTTTGCTTTAAAATTTTAGGACATATTGAAACCTGTAGAGAATAGATAATGAGAAGTTTTATTTAATAAACAGGAATGAACATTGTTATTAATCTAGTCATATGTACTGGATAGCAGTTTAGACTTTTTCTGCAGCTTCCCTTTCACAGTTTTAGTTGGGGGTGCTTGGGTGGCTTAGTTGGTTAAGCATCCAACTCTTGATTTCAGCTCAGGTCATGATCTCATGGTTGTGAGATTGAGTCTCACATCAGGCACATGCTGACAGCAGGGAGCCTGTTTAGGATCCTCTCTCTCCTTCTCACTACCCTTCCCCATTGTGCATTCTCTCTCTCTCTTTCTTCTCTCTCTCAAAATAAACATCAAAAAATCCAATATTAGTTATATGTATAACCAACATCCCAAATACCTTAGTGTCTCAAAATTAGAGAACTCTCTTCTTTTCCACATCTTTGTTTTTTTTTTCTTCTTCTTGTATTACGTAACTCATTCTATTTCTAAAAATCTTTGATATAATCATTTCTTAAATTGGTTCTCTTGTTTGGTTTCCTAAATATATTGGTAGATAAGATTTTCTGTATTTTTTTTTCCTTTGTAGGGACTTCATTTCTTGAGTTCAATCCCTCATCTATAGTAATAGCTTCACAGACTTGATTTTTGTACTTAGTTTTCTGGAATACAGGCAGAAGCAAAAGATGGTATTGTTGACATAGAATAGCCAAAAGGTGAGTAGAGAGATTCCTGCTAAGGGTCTATATAATGTTCCAGGAAGAAAAAAGAGCTTTTTAGGAAGTAGAATTGAGGTGTGGGTAACAGTGACATGCCAGGTCATTTATACATTGAAAATGGGACAATGTGTGATACTCTGTACTTTAAGAAGCTGCATTCCTCCCAAATATAAAATGACATTTTAAGCTGTGATTATATGGAGTATAGAATTGAACCTCTATCAATAAAAAAGTTAAATTTTGTATCTTCTTTAGGATAATATTTGAGTCACCTGTAGATCAATAGCCGTAAAAATGTCTAATTCTTTCTCTTACCTAATTCTGATAAAAATGAGAAGATACAATTCTGATTTAATTTTTACCCATTATTAGATAAAATCTAGCCAACAAGAAAGAAAGAGAGAGAGAGAAAGAAAGAAAAAAGAAGAGAGAAAGAAAAAGAGAGAAAATGGGAAGAAAGAAAGAGAAAGAAAGAAAGAAAGAAAGAAAGAAAGAAAGAAAGAAAGAAAGAAAGAAAGAAAGAAAGAAAGGATAGTCACAAATCCTGGACAATGAAACTTTTTAGTGACAACAACATAGCTGGAAGGAAAACTCTTGAGGAACAGAATAAAACTCTTCTAACACAAGTGAATTGAAAGGGTTACAAAGAATCCATTAAAGAGGGTAAAAAAAATAAAATTGTCTGGTGATGCTTTTCCACAGCAGAGAAAGGCACATAACAAGCAGGAAGCCAAAAGAAAAAAAAAAAAAAAAAGTCCTTTTGAAAGGTATATAAGCAGACTACCCTAAAGCATTGAAGAAATAACTTTCTTTGAACTGGATTTATTGTTCAGAGTAGGACAGGAACATAGAAATTGTGTGATTCATATCTTCAAAAAGATTAAAAAGAAAAGTTCCTTCTCAGAAAGTACAACTAGCCTTCACAGGAAAGGACACATCTGCAATAAAAACTATTAAATATTGTTTAAAAGCAATGTTACCAAATGTAAAGTTGAGATCTTCTCATTACAAAAGAATATCATGAATCAAATTAAGCAGAAACACAAACTGAAAGAAAAAATATAACCACAAGCAAATATACAATAATACACACACACAACTATTTATAAATACACATCTACTCTATATATAAATACACACCTATATACAATATAAATACCAGAAAATATATATTATATTATATTATATTATATTATATTATATATATTGGTAAATTCATTCCCCAAGGAGAAATTTAATAAGCTCTGATAATTATCTCTATTCATAATATATTAAAATTGAAAATTGAAACATACATAAGATTAGATATCTAAAAAATAACCCCTTGGGAGCAACCTAAATTTTTATCACTAACATTTAGAAGAAATAAAATGTGAAATGTATATTTATGATTTACTAACTTTAAATATTAAAAAGTTCTCATTCATAGGACAGTTAACCCTTTCGTGTGTTCAAGTATTTTTAATATCTTAATNAGCTGGCAGTCAGCACAGAGCCCGACGTGGGGCTCGAACCCACGAACCGCGAGGTCATGACCTAAGCGAAAGTTGGACGCTCAACCGACTAAGCCACCCAGGCGCCCCTAAAATCACTTTCCTAAAGAGTATTTCTAAAATTTCCTGGAGGGGCGCCTGAGTGGCTCAGTCGGTTGAAAGGTTGAGTGTCCGACCTTGGGTCAGTTCGTGATCTCAGGGTTTGTGGGTTCGAGCCCCACGCCAGACTTTGCTCTGCATGCTTCCTCAGAGCCTGGAGCCTGTTTCAGATTCTGTGCCTCCTTCTCTCTCTGCACCTGTCATCCTTTGTCTCACTCTGTCTCTCAAATATAAATAAATGTAAAAACAAATTTAAAAGAAAATAATAAAATTTGCTCCTGGAGATGACGTGTCAGGCTATACATGAGACAATTTTCTTAATTATTTAACCTTGATCACAGCTTTATGTCTTCTTTTTCTGAAAAGCAAGTTGTGATGATAAAACGAAGATCCCTCTCTAATAAGACTGAACAAAGCCAAACTTCATCATAGCTATTATTTATTCAAGTATCTTTATTCTATTACTCTGAACCTTTTGTTTTACTGAACTAAATGCTCAGTCCTTAGACTATAAGAAAGCAAATGGTTTTCTTATGTGTTTGAGGCATTACGAAATAAAAGTTTAGCTACAATATGCACAGTTTCCTTAAACCAATCCTCTCCTGAAATCATGCAGAAGAGAGGGTGTGACAGGACAGGGTGAGAAGGATGGCTGAGGAAAAATACATGGTTGTCATTAGGAAGAAGCAAGCACTGCATCCTGACCGATATTCTCAATTTCCAATGTTTTGTTCCCACAAACACTTTTTTCCAGGTAACTTATCTTGGTACACACTTGAAACAGTGTCTAAACTCTGTGTGTGTGTGTGTGTGTGTGTGTGTGTGTGTGTGTTACTCTGTATCTGATGATTCCATAACTACTTCCTCTGGTTATTTATTCTGCCAGCACTCAACTGTGGACTCCGAGGTTCTTTATTGTAGGATCTTATGTGATCAAGCTTTACCTGTGGCAAATCTTGGAAGAAAGAAGTCTTCTAGAGAGAACTTTGTTTGCTTTACTAGGTTCCAGGCTTCTTAACAACTAAAGACTGTTTTAAAATAACTTGTTGGCTCTATGATTGTTGGATCTGAGGTTATTTTATATTTGGGTAGCAAACTAATACGCTCCTTGTGGTTGTAAAATTTCTAATTTTTTTTTTGTTGTTGTTGGTTTCCTCCTACATCCCAACTACTCACAGCTGAGACAGGTGATTTCTTAAGTTGTCTCCTTGTGGATTAAATTTTCCTGGTTTATTTTTTAAATAAGAATTTAGGTTTTGGATTTTGCAGCTTTATGTTTTCACTTCCACATGGGAAGGGTTCTGACTCCTTTGTATGTGTTTCTGTATGTGTGAAGTGTGTAACTCTTACTTCAATGTAGTTGCTTTTACCTTTCCTACTTGTAAATACCATAGTCTTAAGAATCAGATAGTGCCATGACTTAAGATTCAGATTGCAATCACCTATGTGATTTATAAAACTTATTTAAAGGAAAGCCTATGATATATAAACAATTTTTGTTATTTCTGTTTTTCTTTTTCCCTTCAATGTTCCAAGCTTTCTGCTTCTATCATTTCCTTTCTGTTCAAAGAATTTCCATTAGTCAGTCTTTAAAGGAAATTCTGCTATCAACAAAGTATTTTATTTTATTTTTACATTGTATTTATTTTGAGAGAGAGGGAGAGAGAGAGAGAGTAAAGGAGGGGCAGACAGAGAGGGAGAAAGAGAGAATCCCAAGCAGGCTCTGCACTGTTATCACAGAACTTGTCGCAGGCTTTAAACTGATGAACTGTGAGACCATGATCTGAGCTGAAACCAAGAGCCAGATGCTTAACCAGCTGCGACACCCACACACCCCTCAACAGAGTATTTTAGTATTTAGGTCTAGTTGTCAAAAATATCTACTCTTAGGTTGTATAATGATTAGCTATAGCTTTCTTATTCAGAATAACTAAATTAGTTGCTTTTACTAACATGTTGTGAATAAAATTTCTCACTATTTTTGTTTTCTCTAAGTATTCTTCCCATGTTTAAATATTCAGTATTCGGGCACCAGGGTGGCTCAGTCAGTTAAGTATCAGACTCTTGAATTCTGCTCAGCTCATGATCTCACAGTTTGTGAGATCAAGCCCTGTGGTGGGCACTGCTCTGGCAGCATGGAGTCAGCTTGGGATTCCTTCTCTCCCTCTCTCTCTCTCTCTCTGTGCCCCTCCCCTTCTCTCTCTCACTACCCCTCCCCTTCTCTCTCTCTCTCTCTCAAAAATAAATAAATAAATACATTTTAACTAAGTAAATAAATATTCAGTGTCACACACTGAACTTGTTTTTAATACTGGTTTGAAGACAAACAGAAAAGGCTAATTTTTCATGTTTTTAAATGTAAAAATTATGTGAAAAATGATCTTTTTCCTCAGTATTGGTTCCTTTATGTGCCAAAAATCAATTTCAAATTTTTAAAAGTGTCTTGAAATGAAAAGGGATTGGAACCACTTATATGGTTGCACTCAATTAGTTCTATCTTGTATTAGAGTAATATAATTCATACTTATATATGAAATATTTTCTAAAAATCTCTTAAATTTATATATGCCAAGAGGAAAGAGTGTATTATAGTTACAGACACTGAGGTCTGATATATTGACCTTCATGGATCCATAAGCATTGAATTGAAACAAAACATTTGAATATTGAATATTGAAAATTAAAAAAAATGAGGCATTGAGATTTTTTTAAATAAATCAATTGACTTTTGATGAATAATTAAGACAATATCCCAGCCATGCTATAAATACAAAGGATGTCCAACTGCATAAGTACAATAGACAAGAAAGTCTGAATAACTGTTGTATGGCAAAATATTCAATATGCAGGAAAATGACTTTACCTCACTGAACAGTAAATTAATAAGAGGAATACAGACACCAAATATGTAACAATTGGAATCCAGAAAAGTAAGCACCTCAGAATCCGTATGGATAACTGAAAATCTTTGACCATTGCATAGACTTTCTTTTCTTTTCTTTTCTTTTCTTTTCTTTTCTTTTCTTTTCTTTTTTCTTTTTTCTTTTCTTTTCTGTGTGTGTGAATTATGTTTGCATTGTCAATTTCTTTTTATTTAAAATATCTACTGATTGCTTCATCTATAAATTTATGTAGGACTTAATTTATATGTTTGTATAATTTTCTTGGCTGGAATTTTCTCCTGACCTTAGTGAATGGTTCCACTGTTTACTTATTTGGTTACAAAACAAAAATGAGAGTCATTTTGAACATATCACACACCTGGAGATTTCTACAACACCAAAAAATAAGCTCTGTTGATTTTATATCCAAGGTGTGCACCGCTTGTATTATTTTTCTCTTTTTATATAGCTTCTACTGTGATTCAGCCCACCCTACTTAACCTCTTACTCAGACTACATTAGTCTTCTAAATGATTTTCTTCTTCATTCCTCTCCCATTTGAATCATTTTCTACAAAGGAGACAATCATCTTTGTAAAATCAAAATCTCATTTTCTGTATTTCTCTATTTAGGGCTTCTATTGTCTTCACATTTTTCTTGGAATCACTGTGACCAGTTCTACTACAACATAATGATATGGGACTCAATTTGATCTTCAAGTCTTTTTTACTCTCTATGTGTTAATAATGTTTACTTCCGTTTCTAATTTTTAAAAATCTTTTAACGTTTATATTTATTATTGAGAGACAGAAAGAGAGAGAGCATGAGTGAGGGGGGCGGGCAGAGAGAGGGAGACACAGAATTCGAAACAGGTTCCAGGCTCTGAGCTGTCAGCACAGAGCCTGGCGTGGGCTTTAACTCACAGACCACAAATCATGACCTGAGCTGTAATCAGATGCTTAACTGACTGACCCATCTAGGTGCCCCCACTTCCATTTCTAAAAGACCTTTATGCTACACATCTACCTTGTCACGCCATTTATTCGCTAGTACTTATTTCATATTTCTGTTGCCACTATGCCTCTAAATATCTTCTGAATAACAGGCTTCCTGTGGACAAATCCATTGGACATTTCTTAGTCCTTATATTGCTTGAAACATTTGCAATAACTGAGAATATTATTTCACTATCTTTTTTTTCAAAAATTTTTTAATGTTTTATTTATTTCCAGGAGAGAGAGAGAGAGAGAGAGCGTGAGCAGGGGAGGGTCAGAGAGAGAGGGAGTCACAGACTGAAACAGGCTCCAGGCTCTGAGCTGGCAGTCAGCACAGAGCCCGACGCGGGGCTCGAACCCACGAACCGCGAGATCATGACCTAAGCGAAAGTCGGACGCTTAACCGACTAAGCCACCCAGGCGCCCCTATTTCACTATCTTTTAAAACACTTTTCTTTTGGCCTATGATGATTCTGCTCCTGTCACCCTTCGTACAGTACTGTACTTATATTTTTGTTATCTTCGTTATATTGTATTATGCTTTCCACTACTGAAATATTAGATATTATTAAGGTTCTACTGTAAGACTTTAATAATTACTGCCATTTTTTGTTATTACTTTTAGTATTATTTTTATTTTATTCTCACTATCAATAGTTCTCAACCCGAGTCACATAAATAAGGACCATTTTAAGCCTAATTTAATATGTAAATTCTAGGGTGTTATTCTAGAAATTCTTCTTTAATTGGTTTGGAGTGTGGCTCAAGAACTTTTATTTTCATTTAAGTTACACAAATATATATAATAACACTGATTTAGAACTCCTGGTGTAGGCATTATTTATTCGCTCAGAGGTTAAATAATAAATCTATATTCATTCCCATTTTATTGAACTCCAACAGTCAACTGAATGTTTCAGGAGCATTTCTAATAAAATATCACCAAACAAAAACAAAACATATCAACTTCCTTTCCTTATGAGTGTGCATGTGCACACACATACATACATATCTAAACCTAAACTTTTTGTGTTTTCCATCTCCATTGGTTGGACTAGAAGCTAACTGGTTAACCATTTCTTTTATAAAGCAAAGACTCATGTCTCAGAGTTTAAATGACATTAGCAGTGACCATAGGATAGTAAGTAAAAGAGTTCAAACTCACTTTCAGAATCTACAAATTTCAAGATTACTCTTTTCTTTCCAAGATAATTTTTGAAGAATTGAAAGGTGATATTTTTATTAAATACTTTTCTCCATTCAAATTCTTGAATGTGGTTTAAGTGAAGTCAACCAAATCAAAAAAATTACAGTTTACTATATAGGGCAGGTGGTAAATTTGAAGCTTCACCTAGTGTCCGAGTAATTTTATTGAATAAATTAACTTTTTCTCTTGCTGAACTAATTTAGAGTCAAACATGAGCATTACTAGAACTCAAATAAAAAAAAAAATAGAGAGATAAAGATCGTTAACTAGACAGAGAGAGTCAGAGAGGGAAAGGAAGAGGAGAGCAAATCACCTGGCAATAAAACATTAAGTACTGATTTATTAGTTCTAGTCTAGATCTCCTTCCCTGTCAGTGGCAACTATTTTGCCATTCATTAATTGTTTTGAAGGGCTTTATCCAAATAATTAGTTGATAATTTTAAATTACCCAGAGCCATTCTGTTGCTGAAAGTGATGTTGCTTATAAAAGAAAAAAAAAAAAATAGTGACTATGTGACCTGTACATTGGGCATGGTGATGATTCAATGGAAGTATAATGTTCTAATTTTTTTCTACATTAAATGGAGGACATGAGAGGGAAATATGGAGAACAGAAACACAAATGAAAACTTCAAAATAATTATAAAACACTATGGAGGATTTATCTAATGAGTCTGTAATTACTAGACCATAACATTTTAATTAAGGTTCTAATTTGAAAATATGGTTGGTTATTCACAGAGGTCTTTAAACTTTCTTCTTATCATAATTTAATTAATTAACCTTAGTAACATTTGGAATTCCTTTAGCAAATTAGTATAATAATTTGAAGGAAAATGATATCATCAATAGGATCATGGGTTAACATGATATTACCATAAAAAGTACAAATGTAGAATTACAGTATGATTGAAATATATCCTATTATAAGCACAAAATATGAACATTTGAGAAGGAAAATTATATGCTTAATTGAGTTAAAAATAACTTCACAATATTGTTACTTTTTTTACTGCTACCTAAATACCATAAATTTAATCTTCCCCACCTATTTTCACAAAATATTTTTATATTACTGTTATTCACTTTGACAGATACTTTGGAGAGCTCAGATTTTGAAAATGTATGAAATTATTTTTTCTGAATGTTTACTAAATTCAAATGTTTTGTATACTCTTCACTTGTTCATAGATCCACGAAGCATACGCAAATGTAAGTAAACAAATGCAATAATAACACTAAGTGTTCAGTGTGCATGAAGAATTGACTACACATTAGATTTTTTTCTGACATATTAAATTTCTAAGACAAATTTAGTGGGTGATGGGAGCAGGGAAGTTGACAGGTAAGCTGAGGATAGAGGAAGATGTTAATTCAAACTATTTGAATCTCAGTGAGGTAGAATTCTCTCTGACACACAATAAAAACAAGGGCCAATGAAATCATGTATTCATCATCCCATTTTACCCTTGACAAACTATTTCAGGAGTATCGTAGATATATTACAGATATGGTTTACCTGTTAAACATAAGTTTAATTAAGTTATAACTTAATATAAGTTTAATTATTCACCTGCTGTAAACACATTTGACTGAAATGCCAATCACATGTTTAGGAGTTAAACGAAGTAGAACTTTATGTCAAATGTGTTTACTTTTTATTTGCTTACAAACATTATGGTTGCTTTATTTTTAATACCAGTTAATCATTTATCAGGTACATAAACTGCTTATATTGCACACTTATTTCACAATTTATTAAAAAATAAAGAACTGGAAATCAACCGAAATTATACTTGAAATATTTCATTTCTAATTTTTATTTTTCCACATCTAGAGAGGTACAGATTAAAACTGACAGTCTAATGCATAATAAAGTGGCTTATTAACCAAAATCTGAAGAATATATAATGAATTTTGACTTATTTTGTAGATTTGAGTTTAAAAAACTTTTGAATAGAGTGTTTAAAAAACTTAAAGGGGGTGACTGTAGAAAAAACATTCAGTATTTACAATGATAGATAAATTGGATAGAAAGAAATAGGTGTGTTTTATATATACACACAGTATTTTGGGTTTGCCCTCAATTTTATTTCTTCCTTCCTTCTTGAGTTAAAAGGCATGGCATAAAAGTAAAAACTATCCAGTAAAAACCCACAAAGATATTAATCATTTTAGTTATATTCTATGGCCCTCTAAACAATTAAGCTAATAGGTAGATTAATGTTCTCTATATTGTTGAAATTGATGAGATATATTAATAAAACAGCATTTAGAATATGTATAAACGCTAAAATCTTTACTGTTAAATTGCCCATATTTGTAGAGCATGATAATTAGGCCTCATAGACCTAATTGATAGTTGATACAAACATTTCTTCTGGGGAGTGAAATGTATAGGTAATATGATAATGCTGAATGCATATTCTGTGAAGATCACCCTTCTCTGAAATATATCACACAAAATTCTACCAATAAGAATTTCATAGGATTTGACAAGCCAACATGTACCCTCTATTCACCTCACCCACACAGCAATGCCATCAACAGTCAGAATGAGCCTTTTTTGTAAATCCAGACCAGGTTTAATTAAGAGTTCAGAGGTTTTCAGTTTAAGGACTGCGACTCTTGGATTAACGTGGTATATTTAACAATAATACTATGAAGAGCATGTGTGAGTAGTTTGTATAGAGAAGTAGGTTGGTGAAGAAGTGAAATAGAATTTTCAAGCACTTTGCACTTTGAGTGAGGCAAATGATGACATTATCTAATTCAGGATATACTTGAATTTTGAATGTTTATGAGATATAAGATGCTAGAAGAATTTATAGGAGAGTTTCAACAGTTAAGAGTGAAATAAAGGCATGTAAGTAATTGTAAAATGATAAACATTAATTTTAAATAAATGTTAATAGCCAGCAAAACTCTAAAAACTGTTTTCTGAAACATTCTTTGATT
Source organism: Crocuta crocuta (assembly GCF_008692635.1). NCBI lineage: Eukaryota > Metazoa > Chordata > Mammalia > Carnivora > Hyaenidae > Crocuta > Crocuta crocuta. The sequence goes on along the minus strand of NW_027551564.1, from coordinate 558,991 downwards.
CCCAGCTCATGGAATTCTCTCCCTTGACATTCCTTCTACACCCCAGTAACAGATCATTTTAAGCTCAGTGTTGAGACATTTCTTTATCAATACATTCAGTTAATAACTATTGAGAAACTATCAGGCATAAAGCACTGTTCTAAGTTCTGGAATGACAGCAATAAAACAAAGAGATTAAAAAGTGTTTTCCCTCTGGATCTTATTTCCAGTGGGGGCTCTTATGACACAGAAAAAAATTAATCTTGGTATGAAATGGAGAAGGTCTTTATGATAACTTCATCCAACTGGAACACGTCGGCTTACCATCTGAAGACTATGCCTCTGTGTGTGTATGTGAAAGAGAGAAATCTCCAAATATAAGAATTATGTCATAGACTGTGTGTTTAACTAGATAACTGCATCTATGAATTCATGCAGATCTCCTTTCTGGCCAATTAGGGTAATTAGGGTGAGAGCTGGAGTGGGGAGTACACATCATTTAGGGTAAGAGAAAGTTTGAGCAAGAGTGCTGATTTCCAAGTTCAGAGTCCATCCTCAGCTCTGGCTTACAGAAATCCTTCCAGCAGTAGGAAAACAGTACTTCTGAATTAAAAACAAAACAACAATAAAACACAGACACACACACACACAGAAAGAAAACATCCTGCTTTTTGTATGTTCCTTAAAAATTTTTCAGAACAGAATGGCCACTGTATCAGGTGCCTTAAATGCACCTGGGTACTTGCAAAAAGACAACTGAACATTCCAGCACATAGGGCTCAGAGCACAGTGGAAACAGTATGTCATATCAGTAAGGACTGGGGCTTCTCAAGAACCTGGATGCCAAGTTCAGTGAAGAAATCAAGGCCTCTCAGCTCTTCTTCTGTTGTATAGCCTCCAAAAGTGAACTTTACTTCTACGCATCTATTTCAACTGCTGCTTCTTTTGTATTTATTATTATATTGAGCAACATCAATGTTTGTTCATTTCCATTTTGCTCTATTGTACAATAATAGGAAGCAGAGGCTATACATAAGCATCGTATATACCTAAAGAAGTCTACAGATTCAATTCAATGTCTATCAAAATGCCAATAGTATTTTCCACAAAACTAGAAAAAGCATCCTAAAATTTGTATGGAAACACAAAGGACACTGAATAGCCAAAATAATTATGGGGATGAAGAATAAAACTGGAGGTATCACAATCCCAGACTTTAAGATATACTATAAAGCTATAATAATCAAAACAGTATGGTATTGGCACAAAAACAGACACATATCAATGGAATAGAAGAGAGAACCCAAAAATAAGCTCAATTTCATATATTTAATTAATTGATGACAATGAAGCAAGAATATAAAATTGGGTAAAATCTGTCTCTTCAATAAGTAGTGCTGGGAAAACAAGATTGCTACAATGAACTGTCTTTCTATGATAGAAATCTTATTTTACATCCAGCAATAAGTTACTATATGATTATATATATTGAATGAACTTACTTTGACAGAGTTATGTAGTTCCTGGTTCAGCAGTATTTTGAAGGGTATTGAAAAGAATGAAAAAAAAAAATCTCTGTGATTTGTCAAGCGTTTGTGTTTAACAATGAGAAAATTCCATAGATTTTTTCCTTAAATTTGTATATAGGTATTTAAAATTTTCCTTGACTATATTTTAACCATTGAATTAATCAATGGGCAAGTACAAAAATAATATACCTCTTGAATATACACTGTGTATCTATTCCAAAGAAAATTCAGAAACTTTTACTTAAGATTAATATTATATTGGGTAGCGAATAAATTCACAAACAGTAAGTTTTCAAACATGAAATTTGTGTAAATCTCATAGCTATGACCTTATAGGAAGACTTATAATGTAGAAATGAGAAAGTTGCTTAATCTTTATAATGATTAGTTATTATGATGGAAGGTATCCAGAGGCAGTGGGTGGGAGAATTCTTATTAGTTTATATTTTAGGAGATGAGCTAAGTTTCATTTATAATTATCAGAGGCATTTAAAAAAATGTTTCTCTTACATTCATGAAACAAGCTAGATTAAGTTTTGCTTATGTGGCTTACCTGGATTTTGTCTGTTTGGGGGATCTTCAAGGCTGGTCTCAACTTTATTATATTAACAATATAAATATACTTTCCACCAAGTAAAAATTCTAAAATCATTAATATCTCAAGGTATTATTTTAATTACTTTATTACATCCTATNCACTGATCCGTCTATTCGATTTTTTTTCTTATTCTTGAATACAGAAAGAGAAAATATATTTTTTATAAAAAATAATTTTCTTTAAATTTTTATACTATATTTTTTACTTTTTTGTAAAATTTTAAAATTCTGTTTTCCTTTCATTATTTCATTTTATTCGATTTTATTGTACAGATTTTTAAAAATTTTCAAACATTCTCCTTTTTTTTCTTTGTCTTCTTTTTTTCTCTTTTTTTCTCTATTCTATCAATCTTCTTCTAACAAGACCAACACACACCTAGTATCTAACATCCTTTATGTGACTTTTTGTGTTGTTTCTAATTTTTAAAATTTTTATTTCATTATTTTTCTTCCTTAAAATGACAAAATGAAGGAATTCACAAAAAGAAAGAGAACAGGAAGAAATGACAGCCTGGGACTTAATCAACACAGATACAAGCAAGATGTCTGAACCAGAATTTAGAATCAGATAATAAGAATACTAGTCAGGAATGAAAAAAAAAAAACCACATAGAATCCCTTCATGCAGAGATAAAAGAAGTAAAATTTAGTCAGGATGAAATTAAAGATGATATAACTGAGCTGCAATCTCGAATAAATGCAGCAGTGGCAAGAATGGGTGAAGCAGAGTAGTGTATCAATGATACAGAAGACAAACTTATGGGGAAAATGAAACAGAAAAAAAAAAGAGAAACTAAGGTCAAAGAGCACAATGTAAGAATTACAGAATTCAGTGACTCATTAAAAAGAACATCTGAATCATAAGGGTCCTAGAAGATAAAAAGAGAGAAAAAGTGTAGAAAGTTTATGTGAGCAAATCATAACAGAAAACATTCCCAACTTGAGGAAAGACACATACATCAAAATCCAGGAAGCACAGAGAACTCCCATTAGATTCAACAAAAACCAACTATCAATAAGGCATATCATAATCAAATTCAAAAATAAGCTTATATGAGATCCAAATGAAGGATTATACAGAAGTAAAATTATATAGGATTATTAAAAAAAATGAAAGAATGAGGTTAAAAAAACTAGAACTAAAGTAGATAATCCATCTATTTACTAAATCAGAAAGTAAAGAAGGCCAAAACTGACAAATTTCTAAGAGAGAATGGAAAAAAAAAATTCTGAACTACCCAGGAAAAATTTTTTATTAAAAAATTCCTTTGTTTAAAAATACAGATGAATTTGATGATTTTCTAGGAAAAAGATATTGAAAAGTTAACATCAAAAGAGTCAAAAATGAAAGAGGACAATTTCTATGCAACTAATTGGGGAAGTTTTAAAAGCACTGGTCTCAGATATTTTCACACATGAACTCCACCAATCTTTCCAGCAACACACAATCCGAATGAATTTTGTCAGGTTTAAGAGAAAGGCAGAGAGAGAGAAAAGATACTTAAAAAATAAAATTTTCCCTAGTTTATTTAATTAAATAATCATCCCTTTAGTACTTTAAAAAAGGAAATACTACAACCAGATCTTATACGGTACTCAAAAATACTAAGCAATTTTGAAACATCCAATTTCAAAATATACATTAACATACATTGTTGAAGAAGTGTACAATTCTGTTCAGATTACAATTAGTATGGAATTTCAGATATGGAATATGTATATCTTTAGCCTGTATAAATTTTCCCAAACTTTTCCAATAAAATTCATTGCACGTTCATACAGTGGGTTCTGTAGTGAAATATCACATATTAATGGAAATAAACAAATTCCAATTATACATGTGAGAACACATAAATCAAAAACCATGAAATCTTGTAAACACAGATGCAAGACAGTAGAAAGTATAGAACTATTTTTAATAATGTGGTCATTACCAAAACTCTTTACTATTAGAAGACAGGATTGGTGGCATGACTATTATTTAGAAGGGAGCAAAGGGGGACTTCTGGGGTAGCACTATGAACTGGGTATAAGTTATTTATGCTTAGCTTATGAAAATTAATGAGCAGTACTTTTATACATATAACCTCAATAAAGAATTTTAAAAAGTTAAACATCTAAACATATATATGTGCATTTGTATGTAAAGACTTCAATTAAAAGGTTTTAAAAATCCAAACCAAGTTTGTTTTGTTTTAATAATTAATAAAATAGTTTGTATTAGAAAATACTAAAATTTACTGATATCCATGTTAAGTCAAAAATGAAAAAAAAATGAGAACACAAATGTCAGGAAAAAATTATAAACTTAATATTTATTTTTTTTAAATGAACTTAATTCTCTTATCTGAACTCATGTTAGCCAACTCTCTCTCTCTCTCTATATATATATATATATTTAGTTTTTATTTTTATAGTTTTTTGTTTATTTTTGAAACAGAGAGAGACAGAGCAGGAGCAGGGGAGGGGCGGAGAGAGATGGAGACACAGAATATGAAACAGGCTTCAGGCTCTGAGCTGCCAGCACAGAACCTGACGTGGGGCTCGAACCCACAAACCATGAGATCATGACCTGAGCCAAAGTCAGACGCTTAACCGACTGAGCTACCGAGGCGCCCCTAGCCAACTATATTTTGGAATTCAAGTATTTTTTGGGAAAAGAACACATTTAAAAGTTATATGTACAGTCCCCAAAAAGATTTGCCATATTGTATATTAAGGAAATGCATTTATATTTCTACATTAAAATTCATGAATATTTACAAAAAAATATATTTTTAAAGATAGCAGATAGCCTTAGAAAGGACAATTCACAACTTGTGATGTTTTGGCTGCCAAGCGACTTATAGTAAAACTTTTATTTTTCAGAGCTACCACAAGTGAATCAGAAAGAAAAGTGAATAGAAAGTTAAATGACCAAAATGTATAATGCTCCAATTCATGGAAGCTGTAGCCATGATCACTATGTAACTGACTGTTGTAATATGCTTAGAGATCCAAAAAAGAAATAAATAAAGAACATCTCTACATTAAAAAAGGTAGTAGTAGTAACAGCTAATAACTTTCATTATTAATTGTTTTCAAAGCCTATTTCCATTTGTCACTAGGTATATACACAAACGAGAAAGGTTTCCCTTTGCTTTTCTGAAAGTTGGGATGTTTTGTTATCTTACTCTTTACATAGATAAATTTATCATTTACACAAAAGAATTTAGCCTGTTATGCATTCCAAAGGAAAAGTAATTTTTTCTTGTATTTCTCATTTATTTTTCATCCATTTTGAGTTTATTTTTGTGTATAAGAAAGTGGTCCAGGTTCACTCTCCTGCAGGTTGCTTTCCAGTTTTCCCAACACCATTTGCTGAAGAGACTATCTTTCTTCCATTAGAAATGTCTTCCCTTCCTTTGTTGAAGATTAGTTGGCCATACGTTTGTGAGTCCATTTCTGGGTACTCTGTTCTGTTTCATTGATTTATGTATCTGTTTTTGTGCCAGTACCATACTGTCTTGATGATTGCTGGTGTTATTTTGATAGGAATTGTATTAAATGTGTAGATTGCTTGGGTAGTATGGGCATTTTAACATATTTCTTCTTCCAATCCATGAGCTTGGTATATTTTTCCCTTTCTCTGTGTCTTCGCCAATTTCTTTCATAAGCTTTCCACAGTTCTCAGCGTACACATCTTTTACCTCTTTGGTTAGGTTTAGTCTTGTATTTTATGGTTTTTGGTGCAACTGTAGATGGAATTGATTCCTTGATTTCTCTTTCTGCTGCTTCATTATTGGTGTATAGAAATGCAACCAATTTCTATACATTGATTTCATATCCTGTGACTTTGTTGAATATGGATCAGTTCTAGCAGTTCTTTGGAGTCTTTCGGGTTTTTCACATAGAGAATCATGTCATCTGTGAAGAGTGCAAGTTTGACTTCTTCCTTGCTGATTTAGATGCTTTTCATTGATTTTTGTTGTCTAACTGCTGAGACTAGGACTTCCAGCACTATGCTGAACAACAGTGGTGAGAGTGAATGTCCCTGCGGTGGTCCTGACCTACGGGGAAAGCTCTCAGTTTTTCCCCATTTAGGATATTTGCTGTGGGTCTTTCATATATGGCTTCTCTGATCTTGAGGTATGTTCCTTCTATCCCTACATTCTTGAGGGTTTTTATCAAGGAAGGATTCTGTATTTTTTCAATCCTTTTTCTGCATCTTTTGAAAAGATCATGTAGTTCTTATCCATTCTTTTATTAATGTGATGTATCATGTTGATTGATTTGCAGAACTGAACCACCCCTGGAGCCCCTCAGGAATAAATCCCACTTGATTGTAGTGAATAATTCTTTTAATGTATTGTTGGATTAAGTTTGCTAGTATCTTTTTGACAATTTTTGTATCCATGTTCATCAGGGAAATTGGTCTATAATTCTACTTCTTAGTGGGTCTTTGCCTGGTTTTGGAATCAAGGTAAAGCTGGTCTCATAGAATAAGCATGGAAGATTTCTGGATTCTTTGTTTATATTTAAATATTTAAGAGTTTTGGTAATCTTAGCTCTCAATTGTATCCCCAGTTTACCTGGGATGCCAATTAATGCTGTTTAGACCAGACTCAACTACAGAATCTTCCTGCTTCCTAACTCCTACCCCAAAACTGGTTTATTTGATCTTTGTGGTTTAGTAGAAAATGCCAAAGCAGTTTATGCCATGTTTAGAGTTGAATATTTCCATGATCTCATGTAATTTTAAGTACCAACATTCTAGTTCTACAGATACAATGAAATCAATTCAAATTTGTAATAGTAGCCAACCTAAAGGATCCCATCATCAAAGTCCAATGATCAGAAATCAATTCATTATCAGCAAGAATTTAAGAAAGGTGTGTAGTGATGGTGTGCAGTGACATTCCAAGAATGTCCTCAATTTTTCATGCATTCATGCATCCTTATTGTTTTTGTGGTGTCCTACCATACTGATTCTGAGCTCAGTCTTGGGATGTTCTTTGTCCAGTACAGAGTAGCAAATTTAATATTAAGAAGAGACTTGAAAATGGTTTTATATTTTTCCTTCCTTCCTTGGAACCGTTCCTTGGAATGGCATCACAAAAAGCTGGAGCTAATCTGCTGGTGTACGAAAGACCATGTGGAATAAAGCCTAATCATTGTAGTCTAGGTCACCCTGGTCCAGGTTTCCCAGTCTACTCAACAGCTGACTCAGTTTTCACAAATGTGCATAGTCAAGATCCGGAGACTTGCTTGGCTGATGACTGATTTCGGAGATATAATAAACAGTTATTGTTTTCAATTAATAAGTTTGAGAATTATCTGTTAATCAACAATAACAATTAGAGGATATTTATAATGGAGAATGTTTAGAACATCCTTAAAGATTTATCATTCTTCTAGCTAACATATCTCTTTCACAATGGAAAGTTGTTAAAGTACTGAGGGGAAGATGGACCAAATTTAAGTATGTGAGGTTTAAGAAATATGGCAATAAGAGAAGGACTTTTCTTTAACAGTTTATGTTTTACTCTGAATATCCATTATAGACTAACTATATTCAAGATGTTCATTTCCTGACTTCATAATACCCAGCCAAGAATCAGGAAATCAACTTGTTTGAAATCGCTCCAGCTACACTGACTACTTTAAAGATGATTCTTAAGCCAAAAACAGATGAATCATTTACTTTATCATCAAATCTTCCAGGGTAATTTCTAAATTAGGATATTAAGGGAGACTAGGAGTATGAGATCTATCTTTGATGAAGTAAGTAACATAGTCTTGACTGATAACATGTGACAGTTTGCAGGGTTTCAGAGGAAAATATATTGCTCAAAGTCATAAGAGGAATTGTTTGGAAGTGTCTTTTTCAATAAAGACTCAAATTTCAAAATAAGAAATAAAACAGATTTTCAGTGAGAGTGCATATGAAATTTTAACGCATATTTTGGGGATTGTATATTGTAAACACATTCAGGAAGTAGAAATAAAAAACATTTTATTGGAGAAAAGGCATCCCAGAGCAATATGGGGAAGATATATAGCATAGTATAGATAATAGCCAGGGTTGTGTTTGTTGGATAGTGATGTAGTATTAAGTCCCTAAAGAAATTTGTACCCAGAGTCCTGGTATTAATGTACTATACTCTATCACCTGCAAAACTTGAGTCCAAGATCATCTCTGCCACATACTGTCTTGACGAGGTGACATTTTATTTCTTGGAATTTCCTTATTATTATATTTAAAATGTGATAATTCATAAACCACTTGGGAGGACTAAATAAAAAAATGTGAGTATCAGTAATTAGAACTGTAAAATAATAGAATGCCAATAAGCAAATAATTATCAATTAAATAGCTAGCATACATGTTCCAACTTTATGCTTTACATAATTCAATTCAAACTTTACTACAAATTACATATGAGGATATCTCATCTATATCTAAAACACTCAGAAGAGTAGAAAAGTGGAAATATTAAATTCTTAAAGGCCCAGTATATTATATATAAATAACTCTGTTGATCTTGTTGTACATAAATCCAACATTAAAAATTTTATTAAGTAATTAATTATGGGGGTGGATAATGATTTGAAAATTGTAAGGGAAAGTAGCATAGAATCCAGCTGATATATGAAAAAGTGGTGGATAGTAAAGATAAATGAAAAAGTAACAGTGCAGAGCATTAGATCATTTTTTAAATGCACAAACCATTGAAGAATTACAGAAATTGAATAAAATAATTATTTATATGATATAGTGAATTTTGAAAACATATTTGGAACAGTTAGATATGTTTTTTAAATAAACCTTCCTAAGGTACATATCTGAGAGGAGGAGCTCATCCAGCCTAAACTATTTTATTAAATTTGATGATACAAACTGCCATTAATAGAAGATAAATCAAAGAAACTATGGTGTAAAGTAAATCTAAATTCCTGTGGAGCACAAAATTAACTGAGTGTGTTATTGAACCTGTAGTTTTAATGCAAATATTAATCATTCAAATGTGTGAAAATCACTGCTGTTCTCAGGGAGCAAGTCATCAATACGGCTTACATCTATTAGAAAACCACCCTACCACATCATCCAAAAAGTAGAAATGAGAAATTTGCCTCATGTCCTTGCATGTTCCAAATCACAATCTATGATTTAGTATTTTCATTTGGATCGTGTCCAATTAATTTGTCTTTGATAGAAATGTGTTTTTGCTTACTTGTTTCAGCATTTAGACACTGGGTTCTAAAGCAAAAATAAAATCAAGGGAAAATTGCAGTAAGCATAGTTTATGAAGTGATTTATAAAATTTTTATTCTGAGATCATTTTAAACCTAAAGAAAACTTACAGGATTAGCCTTAAATTTATACTCCTTACCAGATTATCCAACCGTTAAATTTTGATGTTTTCTAAGTCATTTACTCTCTTTCTAAATATAGGCATGTGCTTCAGAACTATGTAAATATTTTTTCCTCATTAATCTCCAAATCACAGTTTTAATATTCAAAATAACTAATGTGTAAATAAAATTTTATTATCATGATTTTAAAACGTTGTTTTTAACATCATTTTTCTTAATCCTTTAATAGTTGATATTCTGTTGTAATGGAAGCTGTTATTTCTCTATGTATGTCTGCATTATCCGTTTATTATTTATTTGTTCTCATTTATTTATTATCTGTATGGACTCATCAGTTTCTTTTTCAATCATTGGGTCATAATCTGAAACTGCCACCATTTGTTTTGACGTTCAGGTTGTCTTAGATTTGATTAGGTAGATCCCCTTCAATGTAAATGTAGCTCATGTATTATTTTGATAGGGCCCCACAATTTTTTTGTGAACTCCCTTACTTTCTGGCAATACAAGATGTTGCATTTACAGTTTGAACTTTCTCTGTCTGAGATCTAAATTTGTTATCCATCTCTTCAAGTTATCTTCATTATTTGTGTTAAGGAATGGTATTTGGAAACAAAATCAGGATCTAGGTATTCTTATTACTATTAATGCTACTGGAAGTCATTGCATCTAGGCCCTTTCAGCTAACAGAATTATTAAATATATGTATGCATATATTCTATACAAACATACATATATGTCTATATACGTGTGGAATTAAAATAATAAATTTATGAAACTCACATTGTCAATATAGTATGACAGCTTTTTTAGGACTTTTCCTATTCCATATTTGTATTACTCTTCTCCTATAGTGAGAAAACTATCTCATCATTCTAGAAAGTTTCTTTGAAATGCTAAACTAATTTCACTATGGAAAATGATCCTACTAAGCAAAGTTTAAAATTATTGCTATAGTTCTTTATATCCTTAGATTGAAGGCACATGCTTTTTTAAAAAATTAATAACTTCTTGGGTTTTTATGCTGTATCTCCATCTATCCATCCATCCATACATACATACATATATACACATACACTGTTCTCCTTCTTTCCTCCTCCTAACCTCCTCTTTTTTTTTCAATTGTGTAGAAGAACACTGCATGGATATAACTTATTTTTTATCAACATTCTACTAGGCATTATAATTTGTTTCCAATCTTTTGTGATTAAAGAAGTGCTGTACTGAATTGCCTCATATCGTTTATTTTTACATTGGTAGAATGGTAGAGGAACATCTTAATGAAAAATTCTTGCAAATGGGGAATTGCAGTTTTATTTTAGTTGCTGTAAAATATTCTAAAGTATTATTTTGAACAGTCATGAAGGCGAATGATTATCCATTTCCAGTCTGTTGCATATATTCTTTAGTTTCAGCCCAGTGAATATAACTAAATCTAAAAAGAAATATATAAAGCAAGTAAAATCTAGAAATTGAGCAAAATACAGTTATCTGGGAAAATATGAATGTGTTTTTCAAATATAACTGTGAGAAAAAGAAAGCAAGCACAAAGAGTACATACTGTGTGATTACATGTATATAAAGCATAAAAACAAGTAAAACTACTCTTCAGCTTGAAGACATCAGGATTATCATTTCCTTGGCGGGTTACTAGTGGCAGGAATGGAGCATGAGGGAGCTCTGAGATGTTGAATAATTCTCTGGCCATGACCAGAGTGTTGATGACATTATAATGTCCAGTGGAAGAAATTCATTAAGCATTGTATGAATTATATACTTTTGTATATAAAATAGGAAATTATTTAATAAATATTTAAAAGACAAAGTATATATGTTTTTCATTATATGAAAAAAACATTATTTTTTCCAAGTATATTTATATTTAGAGTTTAAGGATATTCATAACTGTAGCTATGTTAAAATTTTTTGATACATGTCAAATTTTAGAAAGATATATAATGTAAAGGTGATGGTTTTGGTAGCCTTAATTGCAATTAAATGTTTATTTATTTATTTATAAATGTGAATAAATTTGGGATATTTTTAATTTCAATAATTTAAAAGTTTGTAATAATCAGGATAATTATTGTTAACTATTTAAAGAGACAAATGTTCTTGGGAAACAAATGGTGTTGGGAAAACTGACAGGAACATGCACAGGGATGAGACTGGACCAGTTTCTTACACATACACAAAAATACTCAAAATGGACTAAGGGACTAAATATAAGACATGAAACTATCATGCCATAGCAACATCATTCTAGATATGTCTTCTGAGGCAAGAGAAACAAAAGCAAAAATAAACTATTGGGGTTACATCAAAATGAAAAGTTTCTTCACAGCAAAGGAAATTAAAGAAACAACACAAAACAAAAACAAACAAACAAACAAAAAACACCTAAAAGACATCCTACTGAATGGGGAAGATACTTGCAAATGACATGTCCAATAAAGGGTCAGTATCCAAAATCTATAAAGAACTTATAAAAATCCACCAAAACCCCCCAAAATAATCCAATTAAAAATGATCAGAAGACAGGAACAGACATTTTTACAAAGAATATATATAGATGGTCAACAGACACATGAAAAGATGTTCTACATCATTCGTCATCAAGGAGATGCAAATCAAAATTAGGATGAGATATTACCTCACACTTGTCAGAATGGCTAAAATCCAGAACACAAGAAGCTGCAAATGCTGGCAAGGATGTGGAGAAAAAAGGAACCCTTATGCACTGTTGGTGGGAATGCAAACTGATGGAGCTACTGTGGAATACACTAAACAGGTTCTTCATAAAGCTTAAAACAGAACTGCCCTACAATCCTGTAATCACACTACTGGGTATTTATCCAAAAAATGCAAAAGCACTATTTCAAAGGTGTACCCCTTTGTTTCTTGCAGCATTAATTACAATAGCCAAATTATGGAAGCAGTCCAAGTGTCTATCAATAGATGAATGGATAAAGAATTTATATACACACACACACACACACGGGAATACTAATCAGCTATATAAATGAATGAAATCTTGCAATTTGCAACAACATGGATGGATCTGGCTAGTATAATGCTAAGTGAAATAAGTCAGTCAGAGAAAAACAAATACCATTTGATTTCACTCAAATGCAGAATTAAACAAAACAAATGAGCAAAGGGGAAAAAAGAGAGAGAGAAATCAAGAAACAGACTTTTAACTATAGAGAACAAACTGATGGCTACTAAGGGGACGGTGGGTGGGCAGATGGGTGAAATATCATTAAAAAGTACACTTATGATGAACACTGAGTAATGTATAGAACTGCTGTATCACTATATTCTATACCTGAAACTAACAAAACAATATATGTTAACTATACTGGATTTAAAATAAACAACTTAATAAAACTAAAGAGAGAAATGCTAAGATTTCAGTGACATAACAAAACCAAAGTATAGTTCTCATTGAAGAAAATAGGTTCAGATTTGGTGATTCTACAACCTTTATGTGGTAACTGTTCTTTCAGAATGTTTCAGAATTGTGAATCTGCATCATCTCCATCAGTATCTCATGGCCACCATAGGTACTGCAAAGAGAAAGTAGAGGCTAGACATACTGGTTTATCTGTCTCATTCTGGAAGTGACACACCATCCATTAGCCACATATATTCAAGTGGTTTCAAATTAATATCAAAGGATGTTGGGAATGTAAAGGGACACTAAAATATTTGGTGAGTACTTAGTGTCTGTACCATAACCTGGTGGTCTAGTACTAAACATATCTTTGCTCCCATTTCCTCACACACAATCCCTTCCAAAAGAAGGAAAAAAAAGTCTGTAGTCACTGTGTCCAAGTAATATGTTACAGAGTAATAATATAATAACCAAACATTTCATATGCAGGTTTAATTAAAAAATAATATTGAAATATTAGGGAGCCTTAAAACATTGATAAAGCAAATTCTCAATTCAAAATTAGACTCTAAAGAAAAGCTGTTTACAGCTGTAATTATTTTCCTTTTTTAAAAATTTATCTTAAATTATCTCCTTTGTGTTTCCCTTCATAAAATTCAAATAATATGGGGGCACATAGGTGGCTCAGTGGGTGAAGCGTCTGACCCTTGATCTTGGCTCAGGACATGACTTCATGGTTCATCATATCGAACCCTCACATTGAGCTTTGCACTGACAGTGTGGAACCTGCTTAGGATTCTCTCTCTCCCTCTCTAAGTAAATAAATAAAAACTTAAAAAAAAAAAAAAAAGCGTGGGGCACTCGGATGGCTCAGTCAGTTAAGCCTCCGACTTCAGCTTGGGTCATGATCTCACAGATGGTGACTTAGAGCCCCATATTGGCCTCTCTGCTGACACCTCAGAGCCAGGATTCTGTTTCGGATTCTGTGTCTCCCTCTCTCTCTATCCCTCCCCACTCACTTGTGGTCTGTCTCTCTCTCTCAAAAAATAATAAACATTAAAAAGAAGAACCTGCTAGTTGGAAAAAAAAAATTGGGTAGTGTGGATGAGACTTTATGGTCCTGAGAATTTCAGCAGATGTTTCAAAAAGTCCAGTGAGTACTTAGGGCTAAATTTTATTATTTAGTGAATGTATAATCTGTGCTGATTTCATGGTGGTTACTGATCTGCATTTTGCCAGTTCATTATCAATCAGTACTTATGACTTCTTGGTATATCTTTTTTTGAACATAGTTCTAAACATGTTACTTTAGGACTCTTTAAAAAAAAATTATTTAAGGTTCTTTATTTAGAGAGAGACAGAGACAACATGAGTAGGGAAGGGGCAGAGAGAGAAGGAGAAGAGAGAGAATCTGCAACAGGCTTCTCACTGTCAGCACAGAGCCTGACACCGGGCTCCATCTCACAAAACCATGAGATCATGACCTGAGCCAAAACTGAGAGTCAGACACTTAACCAACTGAGCCACCCATGTGTCTTTTTCTGAAGGAACCTTAAAATTGAATATACAATAAAAAGTGCAGGAATAGTCTATATATATAATAAACCATGTGATTCATCTGCTAAAGTGATTAGTGCCTAGAGAAAAGGTATTGGGAGCACTTCACATATCTCCATTCTCTACACTAAATTTTTTTAAAAAAATTATTTAGAGTTCAGAATACTTCAGAGGACAACTTTAAAAATATTATGTGCAACTTTGGTTAGAGATATTTTTATGGACTAGCTAAATCTAGATATAGTTCTGGACTTGGTATGCTTCTTAAATCTGATGATTCATCTATATTCCAGAGCCATTATTTCTTTAAGTTACTTCTTTCTCATGTTATCAATTAATTCTTTTTTAATCTACTATTAGATTTGTGTTAGATCTTTTTCTTTTCTACATTTTTTCTCAAATGAAAAGATCTAAATTAACTTCAATAGTTCTTTTCTTCACTGTGTTAAGCTATTGTTTTTTTTTTTTAAAGTTTTTTATATTTTTTATGTAGTTTTCCTTCCTTCCTTCCTTCCTCCCTCCCTCCCTTCCTACCTTCCTTCTTTCCTTCCATTGTGGACAAGCAGAAGGAGAGGAAGGAAAAGAGAGAATCTTAAGCTCCACTCCCAGCATGGAACCCAACATGGGACTCGATCTCAAAACTGTGAGATCATGACCTAAACTGAAATCAAGGGTCAGACACTTAACCGACTGAGCCACCCAGGCACCCCTAAAATTTTTATTTTTAATTATTATAAAAACATAACAAAATTTACCATCTCTAGTATATAGTTCAGTAGTGCTAAGTATATTTATATTATTTGGCAACAGTGTTTTGTCTAACTACTGAGTCTTTATTATCCAATATTTTTTAATTTATATAACTTTTGTTTATTTTCCAATTTGTTTCTCCATTTCTTTATTCTTCACAATATTTTTTTTATTTCTCTCATTAGTTTTATTGTATATTAATAAAAGACACTTTTAAATTGTATATTTCTAATTCTTGTAGCTTTTAATTTATCTCAATCAAGATAATAGGATTTCTCCATTCTTTTTTTTTTCATAAAGATGATAACCAGTAAAGAATATTTTGCTTACAGATAACTGTTACTTTTGTAATCCTATCCTTCATTCCATTATTTTTAGTCACTTATATTGATTAATTAAGGAACAGAGTGAGTTTTATAAGTAATTAATGCAACTTCTTGGTTATACTATTACTCTGAGAAAGTAATTTTGGCTCATTATTTTATGTAATTATTAGCTTCTTAACTATAATTCTTCAAGGTCTAGATTAATTTCTACGTCTTTCATGAAGTTTATACTCTTGTTTTAAGATGATCTTTTATTGTTTGCTAGATTGTGCCAGCAACTACTGGGGCTATGAACATCCCTACTCTTACTTAAAACAAAATGGAATTTTCATTGTCTCAGTAACTCAAAGGATTCCAAATTGACTGCTATCTATCTATCTGCCTTGATGTGAAATGAGATTTGGAACCATAAATAAATATGAACCTTGTGCTCTGTTAGGTAAGTGTGTTGAATCAGATGATACTGACCAAGAAATTATCACACAAAAAATCACAAAGTTGGAGCAGTCATTGAGAGTTACTCACAAAAATTAAATTTGGAACATCTCAAAAGCCACCAACAAATGTCTTCTAGAGCCCTCTAGATGGGAGTAACCAAAAGAGACTTTTCCCACTAAAGTCTCTTCCCTTAGACTCTCTTGCTTATGAATATGTGCTGCTTATCTCAGATGCTAAATGGACCATTATCCTATTTATTGACCCATGTTTTCTTCCAGCTAGTTTCTAATGTGTTTGGAAACAATAGTTTTTTTAAATACTCAAATACGCATCATATTTTTTCTGTACATGCTAGGTATACTATATTCACTTTTCTACTCTATATAGAATTTAACTAGATGGAAATCTTAATCTTATTTATAATCAGAATAGTCACAGAATAGCCAAGTATAATACTGTGGTTCCATTTTCTGTATATATTTAGGTACATATCTATATATTTAGTTATCCATTGGGTAAAAAATATAAATTATGAGAATTTCAGACAATGGTTTAATGCAAAATATGAATACCTAGTGTCCAATTTGATAGAAAATAACAATAATTAGATGATAAAATATCAAACAATAGATTCACGTGAGTACAATTTTGTAACTATTATAGAAATAGTAAATAATGGGGAGCTAATTTTATAATATTGGTAAGACATCAAACATCACATGATTACAACTGAGCCAATGGTTCTTTCCATCTCTCTCTCTGCCTGCAGGATTTGGGGGGACTGTCAATGCCATGTCACACTGCTGCAAAATCCTCAAAAGTAAGCAAAAACAAGTGTCATTGGATAGGTTCCTTGTTAAAGTTGCACAAAAAGAAAAATATTCCATTGAGCCAATAGATAGCAGTGATTCTGTGAGTGATGGTGAAAGTTGTCCTTTCGCTACACAATAACCTTCTTCTCTCTTGTCTCCCTCCACCAGCCAGGAAGATTTTCAAAGGTGAGTGTAGGTTAATTTGTTTATTTTTCCATTAGATTGTGCATTTTCTTATTATTGTATATTATATTACTGTTATGTAGTCATTTTTATGTGAATATTTAGAATATATAGAATGGATCATCATTTCCGTTATTTCTTGTGGGGAAATTCAGTTTGATATACAAGTGCTTCAGATTACAAGCATGTTTCTGGAACAAATTATGCTCTAACCAAGATTTTACTCTTTTTGCATTTCTGACAGCAAGGTAACTTAAAATTATTATTAGGAAGTATTTAACATCAGGAGTATTTATTTCCTATTACTTTCTCTTGTATTATCCTTAAAGCCTATCAAGTTTATTCTGTGTTATATCAAAACAATTATTTTTCTTATGGGAAAACATTCTATGTTTTTCATTTCATCATAAGTATGATTTGTATTAATGAGTATGTGGAACCTATGAAGTACCTTTAAATTGATATTCCAAGATCAAGAGAAGATTTTCCAAGAGAAGATTTTCTCTTACAGAAACTTCCATTTTAAAAAAGAATTTGTGGAAGTATTTATTTTTAAAATACTTTTACCCACTTATATTTCAAACCCATCTTTTGCCTCAGACAAGTAATAAAAAATAAAATTAAAAATTCTCCTTTATTTCTTTGTTTATGCTGCTGACTCTAAGACTTCAAGTTCATATTTTAGTAATATACCAGTCTGACTCATAACCTGTCTTTTTTTTCTTTCACTTTTGATGACTTGCTCAAGAATGCCAGAGAAAGGGGGGCACCTGGGTGGCTTGGTCGGTTAAGCGTCCGACTTTCGCTTAGGTCATGATCTCGCGGTTCATGGGCTCGATCCCCGCGTCGGGCTCTGTGCTGACTGCCAGCTCAGAGCCTGGGGCCTACTTAGGAGTCTGTGTCTCCCTCTCTCTCTGACCCTCCGCTGCTCACGCTGTCTCTCTCCTAGAAATAAATAAAAATATTTAAAAAAATATTAAAAAAGAATGCCAGAGAAAGTTTAGTTTCCTGGCTTTCACTGCATCAGTCTCTATATAATTATATTAATATCAGAATAGGTAAGGCGTTCAAATTCTAATAACAATGGTGATAAAATAAGTACTATCATTTTTACCAGTTTCATGATCATATTAGTCTCTTTATGTGTGTGCCACCTATAGTGTCTGAAAAAATTATGCCAAGATTAATACATGAAATGATTTCTACATTCAGGGATTTGATATCCCAGGCCAATAAGCAGGATCTTATCATAGAACAGATAAAATAATATATATTACCTTAGTGTATTTACTTAAGCAATATAAATAATACTTCTTTGGTTAAAACTGTACCTTTGCTATTTTTCTTTTCTTCTCTCAGGCAAGATGCACTGCCTTTTTTTTTTTTGGCCAGTAAGAAAGTACATGGAAGGGAAATAGCACAAAGAAAGAGGCCAGAAAAGAAATGCTGTGGAGTAAGAAAAGAAGGCAAGGTGGAGAATACCAGCAATGAAGAAACACCGTGCCCAGAGACAAGGGTGTAGAAAATTGTTGTTTGGAAGAATTATAAAAGTTGTAGAAATTTCTTCAAAATACACTGTAAAAAAAGATAAAGAAAAGTATACCCTTGACCTGTGAACAAGATTTAATTCTTTCTTTCTTTGTTTCTTTCTTTCTTTATTGTAGTAGAACTAAGGAAAATATAAGGGAACAAATATTCCTCCAGTGTGAGACCAACATAAATAAAGCTTCTATTCACAAGGGCTAAAAGTTGCTATATATCTTCATTTCCAGGCTTACATTTCTTACCCTCTTTGGGATTAGACACTTGAATTGATTGCTATTATTAGTGATCTTTTTTTTAATTCTAAGGGTTTTATCTCCTTTACTTCTCTGAGTTGCTGCAAGGTTTTGGATGTTAGATGAGAAATTCTAATATTAGCAGAATTTTCTCTTGCTAAATAAATGGTACTGTATGAGAGGAATAAAGGAGATTGAAATAAGAATCTAGGTTATTTTCTGAAGGGTATGGTTTATTATCAGTTTCTGTTTAAATCCTTCTTCAGTGATATCAATAGTAATGGATATTAAAACATACCATATCACAAGGCCTACGAGGCAGATAATAAAGACTGAATATAAATCAAATGACATATACAAATAGAATAATCAAACACCTTCTGAAAAAAATCTTCCGGATCACTAATTAATTAATGAAGACTTGTTCTCTATGAGAACATCCCAATTTGCATTACAAAGAACAAAATCCTGAAATGTGTTTTTAAAAAGTCTGGAATATCCTGCTAATGCAATCTTCCTGAAAAAGAAATCTATTCTTGGTGATCTTTTATCTCTTTTAAAATGGTCAAAAATAGAAGTTGTGTAGGTGTCTAGGGGGCTTACCCATCACTTGACATTTATTCTTTTTTTAGACTCTCACGTTGTTCTTTATTGAATTTAAATGTTGCTGATTATTTATGCAAGTTTCTCTCCTTGGAATTTTCTGAAACTGTAATTTACTACTTGACTTTCAAACTCCATCATTGTTCTAAGAAGAACATGGTACATTCACTATACTCTGACAGAGTGACTGACTTAGAACTTCAGTTATAAAATACAGGTAAAATGGATTTTTGAAGCATTTACTATGATTGTACATGTAAGTTAAATGATGTGAAAATTTTTATAGTATTACATTTTGAAAACATTACAAATTCAGTGTGTATTTGAAATGAAAATAATGTATTATTAATTGCAACTGTTGACAATAAAATTTCTGAGTTAATAAATAATTTATGACAGTATAGCCTTATGTTAAATCTTAGAAGCAAATTAATACAAATCCAAAAAGTTACGGTGTCTTTGCTCTTCATGGTTTTCTTTGGCTGGTCATTTTCTGATTATTTACTTTCGAACTGTTATCTAAAAATAGCATGGATGTCTCTGAATAGAGAGATGAAAGGTGATAGCATAATGTTTCAACCATTGCAAAAAGTAGTTAGCTGAACAGGTGACTGACAAATACTGCATAATGAGAATAGATTAGAACTCAGTAACTCTATCAAGGATAATAGTATTCACATTAAAGGGATCACAGAAGAAGAAGAGAAAGAAAGTGGGGAGGGGGAGAGAATATATTTGAAGAAATAATAACTGAAAGCTTCCCAAATCTGGGGAGGGAAACAGAGATACGGGAAGCACAGGGTCCCCCAAGACAAATTCAACCCAATGAGGTCCACACCCACGAAACATACTAATTAAAATGCCAAAAAAAAAATATATATAGTGACAGAGAAAGACTACATTTTAAAGGTTTTGAAGGAAAGAAGATAGCTACATACATAGGAATCTCCATAAGGCTACCAGCTGATTTTTCAGCAGAAACTTTGCAGGGCAGAAGGGAGTGTTATGATATATTCAAAGTGCTGAAGGAGAAAGACCTGCATCCAGGAATACTCTACCCAGCAAGAACCAAATGTAATTTTAATTGTAAATTACTTCAATATAAAAGTCATGCTGCTCATGCTAATTTACCATTTTGTTTTCATTGCCAATAATAAAGTCACAGTAGAGAATTTAGCATATTTTAAACATAAAAACAAAGTGAATTCTTGAGACATACTTAAAAAACAAAAACATATTAACACATAAGAACTACCACAAGGAAGCTACTAAATGAATCAATATTTGTGCATTTTAATTATATAAATATTCATAGTTTCCATTTTATTTGTGTCACATCTATTTTATATGTCATTATAACATATATATGTGTAAATATATTTTATATAATTATATTACAGTATATTATTCATGTATATATAATTAGATATAGTTAGATAGATAGATGTTAAATATCTATATAGAATACCTGCTACTTATTGCAGTTTGGAATTAGATGTGTAAATTCTTTAAAAACCATAAATACATGACAGCTCTTATGTAAAATGATGCATTTCAGCTTGATTACTTAAATGTTATTTTACAAATAAATAGTTTTATTTATAAATAGTTATGTTAAAATAGTTTTCAACATAAAAATTGAATGTGAATTCAATATGAATTCAATATAAATTCTCTCATAAAAATGAGAGAATGTGAATGAAAACCTCATTTCTAAAGTTTAGTTTATTGCATAGTCTCGGATTAGTTTTTGCTATAGTTGCATCTCAGGCAACTCTTAAAGCACAAAGCCTCAGGACACAGTAGCAGTAGGAAGGTTCAGAAAGGTCAGATTCTCCTGAATGCAGAGAATCTTTACCTAATACAATCTGTCTTGCTTTACCTAATGATAAACATGACCCAAGGAATCTGTTAACATCAACAGGAAACACAGAACAAAATAAAACAAATAAAATAAGAAAATAAACCTAAATATAAATGAAATTGATTATTTTATAATATACAAGGAGGAGTCTCCACAAAGTATAAGAAGAAAATATCCTTGGAAGATATTTATTGTTGGCAACAATATGTAATCATTTTACATCTGACCTATTTTTAAAAAAGTATGTGTGGTGTTAAATACTACAGAAAGTTAAGACTTTGAAAAAAATATATATTGAAACTAAAATTAGGCCAGAAATAACCAGTTAAATATGCCAGGTAGTTACATATACTATTGCCTTCTTTTCTTCAAATAATGAAAACAGAAAAAAAAGGCAATAAGTAGGGGAAAATATATTGCAAGCTAAGAGCAATTTACCTAAAGAGGAAACAATGAAAAAATAAGTAATGCAGTTGAATTCTGAAAAATATAAAGTGGATGGTAGTGTTGTAACATACTGAACAGAGTAGAGCATAAAGACTCAAAGGCCTATAGCAACAATGAAGGACACTAATAAAAGCAAAAATATTTGCTTATCACAGAATTAGATTTCTAGGAGATACTGAGCATGGATTACAGTATTTGTGTTTATTAGATATTAGGGATCACCATCTGAAAAGAATAAGGGAGAAAGCATGGTTTGGTGAAGGGAGAAACTGAACCATGATGCAGTCTGAATAAAGCCTTGGGAAATCCCACAAGGAGTTCTAAAACATAAATGGCATGATGGAGGTATCATGTAGGGGGTCAAAAGGGCTGGTTCTTTGTTTCCTGGAATCCCTTAATGAGTTGCATTGGAAAGATTGTGTCTTTGTGTGAGATACCTCTTATTTTAGGGCAAAACTTCTTTGATCTCTCATGTTTCTTCAAATCTTGGAAGCAGAGGAACTAACAGTCCTATCTTGTCAAGCATGCCTACACAGCAAATAGCCTTGGAAGTGAGAGATAGTTGGCACCAAGACAGAGATCAGATTTGTGTGTTGTCTAGTGTCATAAAGACAATGTCTCCCTTTTGGGGTAAAGAATGGGCAAGTTAGCTTGTAACTGCTTATAAAAATATACAGGTTTCTGAAGTTTATCCTCAGTTATTATGTAGCATCCACTTAGGCCTACCTCTGCATCATTCCCATAGGAATTCAAGCAAGAGGAAATACCATGAACATGAAGTTCATACTGCTTGCTGTGCCATGAGGGATAAAGTCCTTTGACTCTGACATAAGAGCCTTGAGCTGACGTCTAGTATCCATGAAGCTGGGATGGCCTAATGTTAGCTTGAAAGTGGGGTAAAATTTAGAATCCATCACAGTTCGGACAGTTTTTGATGATGAGTTTGGATCACTGACAGAGACATGGCATCTGAAAAACAAAGTTCAAAGGTTCTCAATAGGCAAACCTAAGGCATATAAGGAGATCAACTGAGATTTTATATCAAATGGCTAACTCTGGTGGTGAGCGGAAAAAGGGCTCTCACTGAAGACCTGCCATTTTATCCATTAATGAATCTTAGGGGCTGATGAAAATAGAGACAACTAAAACAAGCTGCCCAATTATTTTGGATGAATACTCAGAAGCTGGATTGCTGGATCACATGGCAGTTCTGGTTTCAGTTGCTTTGAGGAATCTCCATAGCAGCTGAGCCATGTTGTATTTTCATCAACAGTGTTACAGGGTTCATCCAAAAGAATTCGAATCAGAATCTCAAAGAGATATTAGCACTCCTGTGATCACTGCAGCACTATTCAGAATAGCCAAGATGTGGAAACAACCTAAATATCTATCCACAGACATTATTTCTTAATAAAAAAATGTGTCCTGTACACACAGTGGAAACTAGTCAGCCTTTAAAAAAAATAAAGAAAAATCTCCATTATATGACAGCATGGATGAAACGTGAAGATATTTCACTAGGTGAAATAAGCCAGTCACAGAGAAGTACCACATGATTCCACTTACATGAGATATCTAAAATAGTCAAATCCATAGAACCAAGGAGTAGAATGGTAATTGCCAGGGCTGGATGGAAGAGAAAATAGGGTAGTAGCAGTCACCAAGCAAAAGTTTCAATTAAGCAAGATGAATAGGTTCTAGAGATTTGCTGTTCAGCATTGTACCTATAGTCAATAATAATGTCTTATACACTTAGAATTTGTTTATAGGATAGATTTCATGTTAGTGTTCTTACCGCAAGAAAAGAAAGTGAAAGAACAGAACAGAAGAAAGCAAAGCAAAGAAGCTGCCTGAATATTGCTTTGATTTTTGTTTATTCTCCCTTGCTGGGTGGGAGGAAAAAATAATATTATCATGGGGCAGCAAGGTAATGTGTAAGTGAGGCAACAAGCCCACCCAAAAAGCAGTTTGTCCACAGCTGCTGAGTGAGGGGGTGCCCAAAGCTGATATATCACTTTGAGTGCATCAAATTGAAAAAAATATATATCTATTGGGAGGGACTGTAAGTAGCTGACACATTGCTGGGAAAAGAAAGTAAATGTGCCTTGCTTATTCTGTTGCAGAATTGCTGTCTCTCTCTATACCCTATGAACCCTACCTAGCTATCTACCTCAACCACAGTTGCTTTATGAAAAAACAAAGGGGTGGGGATGAGGTTGTTCTGTCCTAATGAGGGCTGAAGATCATGGCCCCTATCTGAATAAGTTGGTGATCATGGGTGGTGCAAGGGTCAGGGAGGCATCAAAACTTTTATGGCTCTATTAGACATTGGCATAAAAGTCATCATCCAGTCTTTATCTGTGGACATCCAGATTTAACTGATAGGGTTTTTGCAAGGTTCACAACAGGGAAGGGAAGAGATCATGGTTTATAGGTGGAAAGCCCTATGGACCAGTTGAATGGAACTGATTTTAATGTGTCTACCTCTGAATACATAGTAAGATTATGGTGTGCTATGTGCTTGTCTATCTCTATCCCAAAAGTACCAGGGGTAAACATCCCAGGGAAGGGAGATCTGCAGCTACTAGTGGGAAGTACTAGTGGGACACAAACTTCTTTGCCACTTTCTACCAGTGTGGGGTCATATTTTAGTATGAATGCCTGTGCCGATGGTCCAGAGTTTTCACTATTTCGATGTTAAGTTCTTTGACAAGTCAGAATCCTCATTCCAACAATCCTGATTTCTCAATTCTTAACAGCATTCAAGTAAAAACTACCATTTCTTTAGTTTTTACTCCCAAAATTAAAGAAGAAAAACATTATTCAATACATTGGGTATTAGAGAGAGTACATGTCTTTGTAATTTTTTTTTTTTTTTTCTAATTTGAGTTCCTGGGAAAGAGATGTAGTCTATTTCTAGAAGTAGTCTTGGGATTTTGGACTCCTGGTCTCTCTAACTTGGCTGTCAAAAACAGCTATTAGTTACTCTCAGGTTTTCAAAACTGAACAGGTGGTCCATTGAGGCATTAAGAATATGAAGCTTAATATTTTCCTTTTAGGATTGGTAAACATAGACTCTATAACTAACAAGGTAGGAGAGGCTTAAATACCTTAGCATATGAATGGAAATGGTAGATCCAAGAACAGAGCAAGATAAGCCATACTGTAAATGAAAAAGTGGCCGGTAAGCCTTTTAGAGAAAATTTTATCTCTCATAGCTCCAAATACAAAGCTGCTGGCTTAATGTGGTTCTCAAGCCATAGACATTCCTGGAAATGCCTGGGTCTGATTCACTAATGTTCCAGATAAACATAAATATGACAGTATCCATTGGGCTGCAGCTATTCAATGTCCCCATTAGCTCTGCATAACCCAAAATGTAAGTGATTGTTTTGGTAGACGGACTCAAGGCTATTAAAGCTCTAGCCAATACTTTCTTGATGAAACTCTTACATTTTTATAGACGTTTAATCTGCTGCCAACAACTGAGTTATTTGTTCTGACACTTGGAAAACTATAAGGACTATGAGATTAAAGATAACCCTCTTAGGGATCACAAACTCAGAGGTCTCACTCATAATAACTGATCAAATTGCCTAGGTTACTTTTTCAGATATCCAACCCAAAGGCCCATTCCCTGATGATAGTGGAGTCAAACCGCTGATCTAGCCTGAACCAACTAGATTGCCACTGTCTGGATCCATCATCATGAAACAAACATTCACTGTCAGAGACTAAGTAGAAAGTAAAGTACTATTTATTTGTGATGTGGAGGCTGCCACTGCATGTTAAAAACATGTTTCCTAAAAACAAAGGAAAAAAAAAAAACATTTGTTCACCTACCAAATGCTGATCTGTTTAATTTCCAGTAGGAGACTCCCCATTATATAAGGAATGGTCCCCATCTTCTGACAGACTAACTGTATAGACTTGAGCTATCTGCTGTGCCTTACTATGGTTGACATTTTTTTCAGGTTACGCTCATTTGGCTCTAACCACACCACTGTTACTCTTGAAATCATTCCATGCCATGTTTATGTTTTTTGGAATATTTGCTGTAATAATAGTGTTTCCATCATCACAAAAGCCACTTAACAATGGAATGATAGTCAAGATATTTAATGGACTTCTACCTTCCCTACACAGGAATATGCTTGAGTGTTGGAACAGCCACTTGGAAAATAAATGTATACATTTTCTCAATTTACCTTCCTTACCATTTAACCTATGCAGTTACTAAGGTGGTTAGATGATTGAATGCAACCATTCCCAGGGATGGATTATCTTTTTTAAGCTGCCTCTTGTGTGAGATTTATATATCTGATAAAGAACCTGTGTCTAGAATATATAAATGTTTCTTACAGATGAACAATGATAAAGTAATTTAAAAAAATAATGAACAAAACAGACCCCTTATTCAAAATATATGTGTGGATAATGCATAAATGTATAAAAATGGGTAGCATCATTAGTCATTAGGGAAATGCAAATCGGTAACAAAATCAGATATGACTACACACATACAAATGTGAGTAGAGTAGTAATGAATGCTGGGAATTCTGGTTTGTAGTTACAGGTATTAATATGAACATGTAGAAAATATCATATATATATATTTCAGTATTTTGAATATATATATATTTTTTTCAGTATGAAAGAGTTCTCAATGTCCCAAACTGAAAACATTTGAACAACAAATAAATGATAATAATGGCAGTTTGGGTTATAACCAAGGAAAAAAATATAGTAAATATAATGAAGTTCATATTATGGAAAAAAAAATGTTTGAATAAATAGATAAGAAAAGAAAAAAATTACTTACAGAAAAATTTCAATTATTTAAAGTAAAAGAAATTAAGGAAATATAATTAGCCATTAGAACAGCACAGATATAATTTCTGCAGGTAAGGTAAACATGAATTCTAAAATTGTTTTTATAAATGATATATTGCCAAAACCTTAATGTTTCTCCTTCAAAATATTTGTTGAATTGTAGAGAGGGAAACCTGTAGACACCAACCTTACACATGGTATCAAGGTCAGTACTAGTGGTAATGAAACATATCAGTATCATAAGTCCTCTGTTATAATATGCTAAGATGGGCACATTGACTATGAGGCATTTATAAATGGATATATCCAAAGAATTCCATGGCCTCTATCACAGGAAACATAAGACTAAACTGAAATTGAGGAACATTTTCAAAGGCACCTGATGAATACATTTCAAAAGTATCAAAGTCATGAAAAAAAAAAAAACATTAAAGAACTAGCAATCACTGGAGGATAAAAATCTTTTTTTTTTTGGTTTTAAATACTTATTTATTCACTTTTGAGAGAGAGAGAGAGAGAAAGCAAGCAGGGGAGGGGCAGAGAGAGAGGGAGACAGAGAATCCCAAGCAGGCTGCCTGATGTGAGACCCAAAGTCATAAACTGTGAGATAATGACCTGAGCTGATGTCAAGAGTCAGACACTTAATCAACTGAACCACCCTGGTGCCTAAAAAATCTTTATTAGTAAATGCAATGCATGATCTAATATAGGATCCAAAAACAAAGTATTGGTTTCAGCTCTAGTTAAATCAATATAATATTGGTTGTTTCTTAGTTTTGATAGTTGGACCATAGTTATGTGAAATATTAATATTGGAAAATACAAGGGGAATCAACAATCACCTCAATTCATATCTATTTCTATCTATTTATCTATCTATCTATCTATCTATCTATCATCTATCTATCTCTATATAGAATGAAATATCAAAGATTTTTTTTTTCCCAAATGACTACTCAAATAGAAAATTTACAGTTTACCAAGTCAGTATCTACATTTACATATCTAGAAATTGAATTGATTGAGATTTTGTTTTCCACTTCCAAGTCTTTGTTTCTATTTAACTTGCAAAATTCATTTTCAGTTAAACCACTGTGAAAATACGTCTGTCCTACTTCCTCTTTCCCTAAGCTTGCCATCTTGTTTTCTAAATATCACACCAGTTTTACTTTACAAAGTCTGCATAAATATTGTCCTTTATTTGTTTTGGAGCTTTTCTTTCTTGTTGTTGTTTTTATTTATTTATTTATTTATTTGTTTGTTTATTTTTTTGAGAGAGAGAAAAAGCATGAGCAGGGGAGGTACAGAGAGACAGAGAGAGAGAATCCCAAGCAGGCTTCACACTGTCAGTGCATGCCTGATGTGGGACTTGAATTCACAAACCATGAGATCATGACCTGAGCCAAAATCAGGAGTTGGACACTTAACTGATTGAGCCATTCAGGTACCCTTGTTACAGAACTTTTCTATCTCTTAATGACTACGGGCAATTTTCCTTGAGCAGGTTCTTCATAATGATTACCTATTCCTTTCTACAGGGATAGTAACCACATACATATCCTAAAAAGTGCTGGATATGTTCTTACTAAGTTGTTGGGACTAGATATATTTGTTTGTTTTTTCTCTGGATCTCTCCCTAATTTGATTGATTCTTCTTTCTGGTATTCTCTCTAATGTCTGTGTCCTGTCCATTCCCATTAATTATGGATTTTATATAGTCTTTTTTCTGGAGTAAAAAGACTATCTTCTTAAGTGAGTAACAGCAGTTCTATTGTAGAGTCCCATTGAATATCACTGTGTAAGAAATACCATTTAATACACTCTTGGATTCAGTGGCTCAGAGTTTGAACATTACTCATGTATTTTAAACACTATAATAGGACTATCTAAGTAAAGAATTGAACATGTACTAACTGCTTGTTAGTACTAATGTACTAATACATTAACATGGATATAGCAGTTAAGTGTACTATAGACATGAAATGCTAATCTTTATTTCTAAGGATACAGTATCTAACTGTTGCTATTTTGGTAACTGAATAAAGAGTAGGGTCTGGATATAGTCTTTGAGGAAGTCATAGTGTAAAATAAATCCACAGATGTGCTGCATATGTGCTTTTGACCTGGTTGATACTTCTTGTGACCTCTTCACTACAAGATTTCAAGAGACTATAATATTTTCATAGGTTTTAGACATTGTATTAATTAGACTTCTGAAATGTTTATATGGTAAGTTTATTTAATGATTAATATGATTAGTTTACTTGTAACAATACTGATAAGTGAAGAGTATCCTTGAAAATCTGTTGTGTTCTCTTCTTTCTAGGAGAAAGAACACATCATGTTATCTGGTATTTTTGTTTACATCTGTTTTGAGACTATAATTGATATTTTAAAACTTCAAATATTTAAGGTATGCAATCTGGTGAGTTTGGACAGTTGCATATATACACGATGCCATCACCTCATTCAAAGTAATAAACATATACATCACCTTCAAAAGTTTTCTTGTGTCCTTTTGGGGGTTTTAGTTTGTTTTGGTTTTGTTTTCTGGTAAGAACACTTAACCATGAGATCTGCCCCTTTTATATTTTTTAAGATATATATATATATATTTTAAGATATAACTTTTAAAAATAAAAATAATTCATGGGGCAGCTGGGTGTCTTAGTCAGTTAAGTGTCTGACTTCGTCTCAGGTCATGATCTCACAGTTTGTGAGTTCAAGCCCCACACTAGGCTCTGTGCTAAAAGCTCAGAGCCTGGAGCCTGCTTCAGATTTTGTATCTCCCTCTCTCTTCCGCTTCCCCACTTGCTCTCTGTTTATCTCTCTCAAAAGAAAAATAAACATTTAATTTTTAAAAAAAAGTTTAAAAAACAAAAATCATTTATATTTAAGGTATACAACATGATGATTTGATATTCATGTATATAGTGAAATGATTACCACAATCAATTTCACTAATTTATCTCCTCACATACCCTCTTGGATTTTCAAGTACATAGAAGTGTATTGTTAACTGTAGGCACTATGTTTTATAACAGATCTCTAGGATTTATTCATTTTATATAACTGTAACTTTCTATCCACTGAAAAATTCCTCATCTCCCTTTTACATTCCCCACTCATTCTCAGGCAACTACCACTCTATTTGCTTCTCTTATAAGTTTCTCAGACCAAAACTTAACTAAAACTGTGGTAAGGGATGGTCTTCCACTGAAAAAAACTCTGCACTTCTCCTTTGGTCCAAATATAATGTCACAGAGGCAAAATATTTGATTTGGTATTTATTATATGTTATGTTTTGTAGAGCAATTGTAGCTACTTTGTGTATTATAGGAGAGTCTAAATGGTCTGAAGAAAACATTGTATCATTCTGTCTGCTGCCTCATTTGGCTGTTTTCAGTGGATATAAACTTATCTATGTGTGCTTAAAAGAATATCTGCCATCTTTTAGGTATTCAACAGCTGATATTTTTGTTTACTTCCAATTATCATCATATCATCATTTTTATTAAAAACTTAAAGTTGAAGTAAGGATTTTCTTGATATAAACTCCCTGACTTTATTGCATCAAGATGATTATTTGTAATGGAATGATCATAACTATTTTCCTAGCAATCCATTTTCATTTTCTTTTTTTTTTTTTATTTTCAGCTGTGTGTGTGTGTGTGAGAGAGAGACAGAGAGAGAGAGAGAGAGAGACAGAGAGAGAGAGACAGAGAGAGAGAGAGAGAGAGAGAAAGAGAGAGAGAGAGAGGCCCAGAATATTTTTATTAAATGCCAGTCATTAAATTCATGTAACATGTTCAATTTTATAACATGTTCATTTGCTGATACTGAAAAGAGAATAATCAGAAAGAAAGAGATTGGTAGGAGGAGCAAATGTATGAGTTTAAACATACTATGTCATCCAGTATGCAATTCTCAGTCTAATTTTGGATTCAAGAGCATACATAAGAACCATATTAAAGTATATAAATAATCTCACCTAGGAAGCTAGTGTAGACAGAGAAGTGGGAAATGAATTAAGCATTGACTTCTTCTAGTACTTAAAGAGGAAGAAGACCCAGCAAATAACTGAGATGGAATAGCCACTGAGTTAGCATGGAGAGAGCAAGTATTGCTCTAAAGTCAAATGAAGAACTTTTTTTTTCCAAATGAAAAGACAAATAAAGATGGCTGAGTAATAGCCATTACATTTAGAAAGATGGAAGTTGCTGATGACATGATTCATTTGTGTTTTAGCGTCAAAAGACTGGGTACAGTGGACTCGTGGAAGAAGAAGAGAAGGAAATACAAAATTGAGAGAACAGACAACTCCAAATTTACAGACAGTAGTTAGGGGTGGACTGAATTGTATATATCCATTAGTATATTTGTGAGGCCATTAAATACTAATTTGTCTAAAATATAGCTATATATTCAAACATTTTGTTAATATTTTGCAGGAAATTTGAAAATATTCTTATTTAATTTTTTTATTCATAGTAGTCTTTGCAAAGGGTAATTATAGAGATGACTTTCATAAGCACTCCCTGCCAAAATAATCTATTCATTGAAAACTAGTGTGGTTGTATAGCAGTGATATATGACTGTTATTTGGCATACATATCGGGATTTATTATTGTCAACCAACAAATAGAACATACTGAACAAATGTGGAGATTCCATGGATTTAAGAAAAAATAATATTATCTGGCCATAAGCAGTAGATACAAGTTTTTCTAATAATTATTTGTACGTCCAAAAAAGAACAAAGCATAAAATAATCACCCAAAGACCATAATTTACCTGAACCAATAAATGTGTTAATGCTTCCAATATTTCAATTGCATTGACTTTCTTTCTATGTTGTATCACATCATATTGTGTGCTGATTTTAATTGGATCATATATTTATTAGAGCATTTTAAAGTGATTTATTGATTAACTGAAAGTGCTTTTTAAAATATTACATCATAAGATCAGACACAGAAAATAAATCAGCACATAGCCTATATTTTTCTCATAGGGTTATGGTTTTTTTCTTTTTCCTTTTTTTTTTTTTAAGTAATTCTGAAGACTACATTTTTCTTTTCTGACAAGGACTAGTATTATTTTATTGCAGAGGAAAAAGGCTTATTTTGAGAAAGACAAACATCTTGGAGTTCTACTATAAAGATGTATGAATCATTGTCTTTTACTATTATAACATCTCTTACTTTATGGAACAATGAATGGTTGCCTAAGGCACTGTGGGTTCATTAAAGGTCAGACAAGCCCAGCAGCAGTAAAAATATTTCACTTTCAAGAAAACATATGTCAAAAATAAGAATGATTTTTACAACATCTCAGGTTTATGTTGTTTATGAATCTTTTTGTTTTTGTTTAAATAATTATTGTCAAAGACTCATACTGTATCTTGAAATTTTAAAATATTTTTCTTTGATGACCAGCTTTATTTTTTAACGTAGCTTTGATAATAAAGTTGTGACTAAGTTACTGGCACAGAACAAAATTACTATTATGTTATAATAGTATAAAAAGTATTTTGAGAAATAAAAAGTTTGAAAAAATATAAATGGATTTTCAAAACTCTATTAAAATTTTTCTTAAGATGAGAGGCAAGGAATATAAAAGAGTTTTAAAATAAATTGAGATCTGAAGGGACTTGGGTGACTCAGTTGGTTAAGCTACAGACTGGCTCAGGTCATGATATCACAGTTTATGTGTTTGAGCCCTACATTGGGCTCTGTGCTGATAGCTGAGAGCCTGGACCCTGCTTCAGTTCTGTGTCTCCTTCTCTCTCTGCCCCTAACCTGCTCATGCTCTGTCTCTCTCTTTTTCAAAAATAAATAAACATTTAAAAATAATAAAATATAGATCAGAAAGTAATGAAGGGTTAAATTTTATCTAAATATAAAAGTATATATTTATTAACTATAATGTTCAGGGTCCTGAAGTCTGTTGGCCATGAAGCAGCATTATAGAGAACACCAAACTGTATCCCAACTAATGAAATTTACATTTTGGTGATGCCTTAATCTGAGTCACTTATGTAAGGAGAATATAATAGTAAAATAAATAATCTGTTTTGTATAGCAGAGCATATGGGAACTAAGAGGACTCACAGGTAGCTGCAGATTTTGGTAAACTGAGATATTAAAAGAGTGAAAATATATCATATAGATATAAAGACAAAAATATTCAATCAAAAGAAATAACATCAGAAAATAAATTATAAGAAAGCAAAGGGAGAATAAATAGGGATGGTATTGTTTGGATGAAACACAAGATCAAAGTATACTGGAAGAAAACCCTATCATATTAGAAAGTTAAATTGTACTTCCTCAAATATCTATCAAATAAATTCATCATATGTTCAAAACATTACTACTGATTTCTTTTAGCAAGATAGTATACAGAGTCTTTCTATTTCTCCTTGCACAATATATTAAAATGTTTTCATCTCTGAATTTCTGTCCTATATTTATTTATTTATTTATTTTTTNGGCTCGAACCCACGAACCGCGAGATCATGACCTGAGCGAAAGTCGGACGCTTAACCGACTAAGCCACCCGGGCGCCCCTCTGTCCTATATTTAGAGCACAGATTCTTATTAAAATATTTTCTAAGTTATAATTATTATTTTGACTTTTATGTATTACTTACATTCTTTATGTTCTATTAAATTGCATTTAGCAACATGGTACAGGCTTTTAAGTTAACTGAGGCATCAAGGAGAGATATTTCTAAATATGCATGCAATTTGAAAGACAGTGATTAAGAAACAACCACTATTAAAATTTAGATGAAAATAGAAAAATTCAAGAAACTCATTTAGCCTATCTCAAAAATAAATCAAGCAAAAACTTCCATAACCATAAAGAAATAGAATTGAGAATCAAACAACTTCAATTAAGAAAGAACAAAATATCTTATAAGCAAAAGTTCATACAACGTATAACCTGATTATCTCAAACATTCATGAACTTTTCTACATATGAATAAAATATTTTCTTTTTCATTGAAAGGGCACACACTGTCAGTAACACCATAAATCTATGGGCAAATATCTTAGACAAAATATTAGAAAAGTAAATAAAAATGTATTTAAAAATATCATATGTGAATCTGTTGGTTGTGATGAAAAATCTTGTTTTCCTTGCTATCAATTCACTACTACTAAGAACCCTAGTTTTATTGTAAAAATCTACTCCCTTTACTTCTGTGTCATGACACTGTCCGAGCTTACAGAATAAGTGGTAGAAGTTTACCTGAAAGCAATTTTTACGTCAGTGTGACTAGCAATAATGAAGCTATCTGTTATAGGCTACAGAGCACATAAATATTTCTAGAAATTATACACTTCTCACCAGTGATATGTTTCAGCTAGGTGATGTTATTTTTTCCCACTTTAAATATGATAAATAGTGCCTTTCTTATTTTTACCACATGATCAATTTTTCCAATATTTGCTTCTCTACTTAAAGCTGGTGACTAGTCATTTGTTACTCTAGCATTTCTGTCATAGAAGCATTAGGAAAAAAATGATTTCAAAAGAATTAAAGTTATGTCAGTATATGTCCATATATTTTAACGTGGTATTAAAAATACAGTTTAATTTGTGTATTTGTTTCATATTTTTAAAAGTATGCTTTTTAATATGATTATACATTTTTAAATTAAAAACACTTCAAAAATCAGAAGAAAATAGCAATAATTGAGAAAGAAAAGTTTTAAAGGTATTTGATATAGTACTAAGATTTTTACAAGCAGCAATAAGTTGGTAAATGTTTAATAACCTTCTTTGGAGGAAAAAAACAAATAAATTCTTGATTTGTGTCATTGCTATTTTTTGTGCTAAAAAAATATGCCTACCAAAGCCAATTGCAAGAAACCAACACAAAATCAAATGTTCACAGAATTTCCAAATATTTAACAATGGTTTTTAACATTCAGTAGTATGAGCCAGCTTTAACATATCTTTGGAACTGACATGCATTATTTAAATAAAATTATACTGAATATTTGTCTTTTAGTAGTGCAATTTCAGTACACATTTAAGGTGCAATAAACTTAATGTATTCAACTTTGTCCAAGATTCCTTCATGTTTCCATATATTCCCTATACTCTATACATTTTTTTGAAAATAAGTAAAAAGCCAGGTAAGACAAACAGAGTTTAACCAGTTTTCATTATTACTTTAAAAATGATTCACTATGATATTATTCATAGTATATATCTTGTATTCTATATTTACATGATTTTATTCCTTAAAGTTTTCACATGGGTTTGATTGAGTCTGTGAAACTTGGCCGAATTATAATTTTAAATATAGTTAAAATCTAAATTTAGGGATTATACATTAAATTAATTCAGTTGTTTTCCCTTTCTTGGTTTCTAAGATAATTGGCAGATAACCACAGATGCAGTCTGAATATTCACCTTTTTATCACAAAGATAATGATGCCACAGCAGTTTCGAAATCTCTTCATATCAGCTGTTACATATGTAGAGCAAAAAGACTATGCTGTCACTTCAGTATCATCTCATCAGTGCCCTTGAACTCCTCAGCAGGTATGCCATCTGTCATCAGGCTTTGAGTCTTTACAATTTTAAAAGCTCTAATGCAGCGCAAATCTTGATCAATCTTTTAGTTTAGGAGAAACCCTGTATCTATCATCAGACAGAAAGCCAAGAATATACTTTTTAAAGTAGACATTCTACTATTCATAATATCAGTCTGCTACTATCATAATACATTCTTCAGACTTATACAATATTTTTATTATTCAGTAAGTAAAGTATTAGTACCTGCAAACAAATAGTGACCAATTAAAGGTAAAGAGTACCAAAATTGTGGTAAAAGCTAAAAACTACATATAAATTATGAATCAACTGATATTGAAATTAAAATATATTTTTTCAAGGAGTAAAAATATTTCCTATAACACTTGTGTACTCTGTGTAAATTCTTAAGAATTTGACCATGGGGGTCCTCGGTAGCTCAGCTGGTTAAGAATCTGTC
The DNA here is from genome assembly GCF_008692635.1 of Crocuta crocuta. Classification (NCBI taxonomy): domain Eukaryota; kingdom Metazoa; phylum Chordata; class Mammalia; order Carnivora; family Hyaenidae; genus Crocuta; species Crocuta crocuta. The sequence continues at coordinate 523,530 of NW_027551564.1, read as the reverse complement.
TTCAGCTCAGGCCATGATCTTGTGGTTCAAGAGCATAGCCTGGAGCCTGCTTCAGATTCTGTCTCTCTCTTTCTGGCCCTACCCCGCTTGTGCTCTGTCTCTCTCTCAAGAATAAATAAACATTATTTTTTTAAAAAAGAATTTGATTGCCCATAAACCATCTACTCTTAAAATGCATACACATGCATGAAAATTTTTATCTCCTCTCTTAAGAGTTTTACTAAGATTCAGAAACCATCTACAAACATAAAATTAAAAACAATTGCATAATTATGTTTACCACTATAACAGATTTAGAATAAAATATTAGTGATTTATTTTCCTTATAATTAGGATATGTTGTCATCAGGAATACATGAATAATTTTAACATAACTTTTTGGTATAAAGACTCAGTTTCATGAGAAAGGATTTTTTTTCAAAATTTAAAAATTGATTTAAGTACTAATTCTTTTAAATTAATTATTTGCAGTATACTTGACATGCTTTGAGAAAATAATTGGTGAGGAAAAACAGCATAAGATATGACATAATTTATTTTTAAAATAACACTAAATCCCTCTTTACATGTGACCATTCTCATGTAATTTTCACCTTAACAGGGTAAGTCTATTCACCCATTTCTAAATCATTGTGACTTGATTTGGCTAGTAAAGCACAGTAGAAGCAACATTTTACTTAGGTCAGCTTGGGCTATAAAAGACCTTTCATACTTTTGCTCTCCTCTTAGAATCTGGCTGGTCCACCATCTAAACAATAACAAAAGGGGCGCCTGGGTGGCTCAGTTGGTTAAACGTCCGACTTTGGCTCAGGTCATGATCTAGCAGTTTGTGAGTTCAAGCTCTGCATCGGGCTCTGTGCTGACAGCTCAGCTCAGAGTCTGAAGCCTGCTTCTGATTGTGTGTCTCTCCCTCTCTCTGCCCCTCCCTTGCTCATGCTCTGTCTGTCTCTCACAAAAGCAAAATAAACATAAAAAAATAACAAAAAAGATAACCTTCTGGAGGATGAGATACCACAATAAGTAGAGATGAACTATCTTAGCAGATCTATCATAGACAAGCCAATCCCTCACCCTATGATGACCCAGGAGTGAGGGAATTCAGCCAAGTTCAGCTACTCCTGGCCAACATACACAGAATTGCCCAGTTCATCCCAATCCATCATCCACTCTCAAAACTATGAATTGATAAGTGGTGTTATTTTAGATTTGGGATTTTTAAAATTGAAAGCTATTTTTAAAACAAAAATAAGAACCAAAATTTTCTTTGAATCTCTGAGGAAAAAAAAAAAAAAACCAACTATGCCCAAGTGAGGTATGCACCAGCAGTTAATAATAACCACTAAGACATATGCACATACTATACTTCTACCTCCTACACAAGTTATGCCTCAATATTTTTTTCAGTGATATGTATTTTTGATCAAATCTCTTTTTACTGCATACATGTAGGAGATAGTCCCAGAAATACAGGCTACTTGGAACCGAGTAGGTGAGCATCTGTTTATACTTTTCCGTACAGAGATCTTGTGCACTCAGGATGCACAGGAAAAAAGAGGATTTCCTATATTTACATAAGGATAAAATTCCTGAATAATTTATGTAGCTTGAATTTTAAAATAGGAAGAAGAAAGGAAAGAAGTTTGAAGGGATGGAGATAGAGAAGGAAGGAGGGGAAAAAGGAGGGAAAGAAGACTAATTATTTTTCTAAATTCATCTCTTTAACCTTTGGTAGTAAATGGCCAATGTTGAATTTCCCAAATCCATCCCCAAATAATAGATCTTTATTTCTTTGGTCTATTTAGGTTAATGTCAGGCTTATATCTGTTATCAATTACAGATCCTTCAAAAAAAAACTCAGTTTAGATCAACTCTATAATCCCAAAGAACAATACATTAAAGGGAAAATGTATATTCTATGTGACATATATAAAATATTTACTTCTTACAGTCTGCCTTTTTCATATTATGATGCCTACCATGATCTCACTATACAAGTTACTCAGTCTAAGATATACTTGTATTTTTAGAAAATAATTTTACAGGAAATGTGAAAAATAGAAATTTTAATATTTGGGATAATATTGATTAAAGTAATGACATTATTAAATATCTAAAATCATGTAATAACATAACCTGGGATGATATAAAGAAATAGAAGTCACCCTGAAACAAGAACTGAGTGAGAAATGTAAATAAATCAAAGCCTTCCTACCTACAGAGATTTGAGCATCCATAAAATACAGGTGGTAATCTAGGAGAAAATAATGGTAAGGAATGCAGTGTAAAGGGAAAAGAGATCAAATTGATTCAATGAAAGAATATATCCCCACAAAAGAGAATTATGGCCTTTCATACCAATAATTGATATATGTGAATAATACAAACTAACAAATTGAGGAAAAGCAGGAAGTAAAGACATAGTAAAACAAAAGAGATTTGTGATCAAGGAGTTGGGTTTACCCATTATTTTCAGGACAAAGTAATGAAAATATATTGTCAACATTTATTCTTATCCTAGTGAATATTAAACCAATGAAGAATGTCACTATACTCATGGAGTGAGTGGGATGTGAAATCATTATTGGAAAAATATACAAGTATTATTGTAGGTTTTTGACAGTATAGAAAACTGAAATAATCACAGCTATACATTTTTATGTACCTATTAAATATTTCTCTTTTATTTGCCTGTCTTCACAATATAGTTCATACTCATCAGTTATACTAAGTATAATCTATAATCTATCAATAAACAAGTTTTGCCCTGGGTAATGCCAGAGGAATTTTGAATTTTATATAGCTCATGATATACCATTAGTTAACCAATTGGTCCTATCTTGATCAAGACTCAGTAGCAATCCTTGATGGGCAGAACACTGTCCTAATCTACTTGTAAATTAACTCTGCCCTTCATAGTCCATCTTGCGGATTCTGTTTCTAAATTATTGTTGTTGTTTTTTTCCCCTGCATCCTTTGCACTTGTTGAGGAGGAAGACCTTCATATGACTTCTGGTTTTTACAGCTGGACTTAGAATCGAATTTCCATGTGACAGATTAACATGAAAAAAATCAAACTTAATAAGTATTCTAAGAGGAATCCATATAGACATGAGATTTCAAACACAATGAGGCAACAGGAAGCTTATATGACCTAAGGAGAGGAGTAGATGCCTAAGGACACAAAGAGGAGAAAGCTCATTAACAAGAAAGTGAAAGGAGATGTTTGGAAAAGCAATATTGACCTATTATTTAGGTAAATTCCTTAGGTAAAAGAGATTATCTGTTCATAGCTCTCTTCCTGTTATAGGCTCTCCTTTCCAATATAAATTTAGGTAGATAGGTAGGCAGAGTACTTTTTCTGTGTTTGCTGAGCTTTTATTACTTTTAATTCAAAATAATCTTTATTGTAAAGTGGTCCACCTTGAGGGAGCCTGCCCTGGGCCCCTACATACTACTTATAAAACCAAATAAGTAATATACTGATTATTATCTTCAAACAGGTTTCAGATATTGCTTTAAAGATACATTTAAGTTTATTAAATAAATGTATGAACACAAGTGGTTTCATAACTGTGCCCCAAAATGACTGTTCTTTTAAATGTCCTTCCACCATAAAAATTTGAATTTTTGAGAAAGGTTGATTCAATATACAATTAAATGATTGTTAACTAACTTTACTTGCTTGTTTTGGCCAATAGCTTCCATTAGAAGAATAGGTTGTAGGGATTTAATTTCAATCTCCCAGTTAATTTGATCAACAAATATATGTTTTATTAAATCAAATTAATCTTATCAATTACAATAGAAATATACACCAAATAGCAATTAGCAATTATGAGTTGGACTAAAATGATTGCAAATACATTAGTTTGAATTGCATTAATATCTTCTGGCTTTCCAAAAAAGAGTAACCCTTGCTCATAATTCATACTGTCTTGGATGGGGAAAAATTAATCAACTCAATTAAGGGGCACTGGGGTGGCTTAGTTGGTTTAAGTGTTCAACTTCGGCTCAGGTCATGATCTTGTGGTTTGTGAGTTTGAGTCCCAACCAGGCTCTGGCTGGAGCCTACTTCAGATTCTGTGTCTCCCTCTCTCTCTGCCCCTTCCCCACTCACACTCTGTCTCTTTCTCAAAATAAACAAACATTTAAAACATATAAACATATATGTGTCATAAAACATATAAACATATAAACAAACATAAAAACTAAATAAACTCAGTTAAAAATGGACCTTAAGTCTCTGTGGGCATAGCCGTAAGTTCTGTTCATACTGCCTTGCTATACTGAAATGGATGTCTACATGAGTTTCCTGCCAGCTATGGTCTGAACAAGATCTTTCATTAGGTAATCTTCAGCTGCTTTTAATCACTAATGATTTTGCTAGTAAATAGAACAATTGTTAGTTATACTGTGAACTTCTGACGAAAATTAGGGGAAACATTTTTTTCTACCCATAAACACATTTATTGAATGCTTGTAGGATCACTTATCTTACATTCCCATGGGACAATTTCCAAACAGTGAAAAAAGGCATCATCTACTTGGTTCTATCTCCTTCTAAATTTTAATCATCAGCAACGTGATTGTTTGGTTATCTTCTTTTACTTACATTTGATTCTCTCTTTCCAATTCCATAAAGTTTGTCATAACAAAACACCTGAAATTTTATCAATCTAGTAGCTACTGTCTAAGAATCACTAAAAATCTACATCATTATTTTGTTCTTATCTAATTTTTCTTAAAGTGTCAAGAAATACCAATCATAATTATACCCATTGTGTGAATCTATATTTTTCCCTTTTCCATTAAAAAGAAACCATCAACTATTTGGAGTGCAATTGCTTTTCTGACCAGGTATCAGTTAACCACATTTGATCTACCTTCTGTAAACAAAGGTGCTTGGTATCTTCCAGTAACTGTTTATGGAAAGTTGCACTTGTGGCTATGAGATTAGGTAACTCCAGAAGGGGATCTAATGTTGACCCAGCCAAAAGGGAGAGCAACCACCAAGTCATGTAATGCCTGATACTCTTGTGGTCACCAATGTTGTACATTCTTGAATATATTGTTTCTACTTAGTGAGGGAAAATCACATTTCCATTTCTGTGGGAATGGAATTTGTTATCACCCAAGACATGAGGGTTATTTCAGCTTACTATATGTATATTATTCTGTAATAGAAGGTGTTTCAATGAAAACTCAATAACAAGCCAACAAATCCCTTTCAAATGGCACATGTCTTGAAACTTCATCAAATTCCAGCAACAAATGGTGAGTGTCAGTAATAGGCTTTTCCCAGGGGCTCCATTTAGTGTGGTGTACTTAACAGACATTTCCTGTAATTAGTTCTGGCTAATTAATTAGCTGAAATTTCCTGATTGCCATCCCCCTCCCTACTCCCAGTAGTATCCTATGTTGTTTTAAATTAACTACTTGAATGGGTTTAGGCAATTCTAAAGGTTCCTATTTTGCATGCCATATTAAAGAAGATGAAGACGAGATTTGCATTATTTCCCTTTTCTCAGCTATTTGGTTCAAGAAAGACTTCTCCACTCAGACATGCAATGCGTTTCAATAATACATTTTTTTTTAATGTTTTATTTATTTCTAGGAGAGAGGGAGAGAGAGAGACAGCATGAACAGGGGAGGGTCAGAGAGAGAGGGAGTCACAGACTGAAACAGGCTCCAGACTCTGAGTTCGCAGTCAGCACAGAGCCCGACGCAGGGCTCGAACCCACGAACTGCGAGATCATGACCCAAGCAAAAGTCAGACGCTTAACCGACTAAGCCACCCAGGCGCCCCAATAATACATTTTGATAAGAGTCAGGCCAAGAGTTGAATGAGGCTTTCCTTTAAATATCCCCCTTTGAGATATATTTTCATCTTTAAATTGTCTACACTTGCAGTACTATATCCCCTAAATTAAATTAAAGTTGATTTAACTAGATCATCTTTTAAATATTTATCAGCAGATTCAGAAATAGTTTTGCTTTAATTTAAACTTGCTTGAAATTATTTGGGCTTCCTGATTTGTGATTTTTATCAATTCTGGTTTATACACACCCTAATATTTTTTAATACCATCTCTTCCCAATTATCTATGTACTTCTCCCAGAATCTGATTAGACATTTAACATCCTCTGGGGTTTTCCTTCTTTGTTTAATAGTTTCATTTTTTATTTTTATTTTTTTTACAGTTTGCATCCTTATGTTTAACTTCTTTATATCAAGTTATTATATAAACATCATTATGTTTAATTCTTTCAATTGTAATGTCAGGTTTACTAATTTAATTTCCATTTTTGGTCAATCTTGAACCACATATTTAGTGTGTAATTTCTTATATTTATAATTTCTATAAATTTATTTGAAATTCTTTCTCACATTTTTAATTTTTAGAAATTTATTTGATGCTCTTAAAGTTCTGCTGTGTCTGTTTACTTTTATGTTACATCATCATATTTTTGATGTTCACTTTTATTTCTTGATTATATTGTACATATGTGTTTTAAATGCAGTGTCAAAATTACTCCATTATCTTTATTCCTTAGCAGTCTGATCTTGCTCTATGCTTATATATCTATGATGTATTACTTTGATGTTTGGACATGGTGGCTTTTTTTTTTAATTTTTTTTAATGTTTTATTTATTTCTAGGAGAGAGAGAGAGAGAGAGACAGCATGAGCAGGGGAGGGTCAGAGAGAGAGGGAGTCACAGACTGAAACAGGCTCCAGGCTCTGAGCTGGCAGTCAGCACAGAGCCCGACGCGGGGCTCGAACCCACGAACCGCGAGATCATGACCTAAGCGAAAGTTGGACGCTTAACCGACTAAGCCACCCAGGCGCCCACCCTGGACATGGTGGCTTTTAAATTAACTTCCAAATTTATTTTTCATTATGTAAGCATCACTTGGTAGTGCTTAAATATATCTGGAACTATACTGCATCTCAAAAAATTGTTATCACTGTTACAAATTAAATGAAGTATTTATAAATTGAATCCATTTAAACTAGAACCTTTGTTTAGAAACTTAGGTCACTCAAGTCATTTTAGATTCACTCAGGTGAATATGAGTTTATAATTATGATTTTGTAGGGAAATTTTTATTTTCCGTCTTCACTACTTCTACCTAGAAACAGGTAATTAAGGTCCTTTCATGGAGTATTTAGTTTTCCTAATTTATCCATGAAATGTGGTCACTTTTAGAATTGTTAGATTATGTGTCATTTACTTGAGTGTTAGGCTTCATCTCTTTCTCCTGCAACACCTCCTACACCGTCTGTGTGGCACATAAAGTGCAGTTCCAAGAGCACAGAGATTTGCAGATACCCCAGTTTCAGTGTCCACTTGATGGCATCTGGGAGTGATATTTGAGGTTCAGAGCCAACGACCAAGAAAGAATTCCTGAAGATTCTTTTGATGCAAAAAAAAAAAAAAAAAAAAAAAAAAAGGGATTTTTTTAAAATAAAAAAAAAAAAAAAAAAAAAGAGAAAGCCATGTTTTGCTCCGAGGACCTTTCCTTAAAAAATCTCACAAGTGGTGTGCCTGGGTGGCTCAGTCTACTCCTGACCTTGGCTTAGCTCATGATCTCACAGGTTTGTGAGATAGAGCCATGCATTGAGCACTGAGGTGAGCCCTGCATCAGGCTCTGTGCAGACAGCGTGGAGACTGCTTGGGATTCTCTCTCTCTCTGCTACTCCCCTGCTCTCTCTCTCTCTCTCTCTCAAAATACATAAGCATTAAAAAAAAAAGTTTTTTTAATGNAAATTTTGTTTAAAAAAAAAAAAAAAAAAAAAAAAAAAAGTGATTTTATTAAAGCATGGGAACAGGAGCTGTAGGCAGAAAGAGCTGCACTGAGGTTGTGAAGACCCAATGGTTATATACCTTCAGGTTGGGAGGGGTTAGAGACAGTTTTAGTCTCTAAGGAATTTTGGAAGCAAGGTCCCCAGGACCTTGAGTGTCTAGCTGTTATAAGAAAGATGTCACTTATTACTGTTTATTAAAACTTCAGTCATGAGACCCTTCAGATATATATCAGGGGCCATTAGCTTGGTGTATGATTGCCAACATATACTTGGGAGTTAAAGATAAAGGAAGTTTGGAAAAGAATTTTTATGTGTTTATGGAGACTCACAGGATCCTGAAGGATCAGGATAATGTTAAGCTGATATTCTGTTTTGCCCCTAGCAAAGACAGCTGAACTCCTAGAGGAAGGTCATTCTACCTGTTTGAAAGACTTGTCAATGGGCTGTAGGCAGTAAAGGCATTTAATTTTTCATTTGTCTTTGTTTCCCATACCACCATAGCAAGCACTTATACCCCTACTTACACCTTGATGAGGGTGATATTATAATAGGGAAAGATAGGATAAAATAGGTAGAGAGGGAAAGGATAGGACCTGAGGCTCCAGGGTGGGGAAAAACTCACAATTAGAACAATGCTGGGAATGTGTGACCACAGTAAACCCTCCCCAAGGTGTAAGATCCCTCTTAAGAACATAACAGACACCACCTACTCCCCCTCAGGTTTCCCTCAGGAATTTGATCAAAGACCAAATTTAAGGAGGCCATAAAACCTATGACCTACAAGGAATGATTTGGCCATAGACCACCCTCATACAATGGAAACAAGCCAATCAGTAAACGGACAACCCAGCACCTGAGTTTCCAGCTAATAATGGTAGAACCTGAGAAAGGGGGCAACCAGAACCTTATAAAACAAGGACACTTGTCTCTAGTCCTTGGGTGTTCACTTTTGAATGCCCCTCCCCCTGCCTCTGTCTATAAAGAGAATTTTCTTACTACTCTTATTTTCTAAACCTTCCTCTAATAAACTTTTGCCTGCAGCTAAATTTGTGCCCACCTCTTCATTCTTCAAAGCAGTGAGACAATGAATCCAGGGTACTGTGGTAAAAAAACCTGCAACAATATTAGGGCTCCAGGAAATGGAGTCTATAGATTTCTGGAGATTAGGCTATGGATAAGATTGTCTTGTTCTTGCAGTTTGCTAAGTTATCCATAAACTGAAGGAGACCCCTTTCCTGAATGACTGTGACCTCTATCAGTCAACTATTTGTTTTCTTTCCTTTGTTCTTGGGCAGCCAAGTGTGTCCAAGGAATACATATCTCACCTGGAGGTATGGGGTGCTGTTAGCCTGTACTTTGCCCTCAGCTTGCCTTATGCTCCTTCATCACACTCACATCTCTGAACTTGCAATTCATTTTGTTTTTGGTTTCTAAGAAGTTCCCATATTTTTCTGCAAGCTGGTCAGGAATACTTTTTTTTCCTGTCAGAAAAAAAAAAAATAATATGTAATTATCTAGCATTGTGAGAATAATTTTCTTTTGTTATTTCTCATGTACTACGTTCCAAAAATTAAGCAGCACTTATTGTCATTCCTGAAAGAAGCACTCTTTAGAATACTATCTTGCATATGTCATTTAAAATTATGGGCTTTGGGCATTTCATAATAGTGCACTTGTTTGAGTTGTAAATATAGATAGTAGAAAACATGGTCAGGACCAGGAAATGCTGAAAATATCATGTCATTTATTTCAGTAATCTCAAATATTCATTTCCTGCTTTATGGTGCAGGGGCCTAGGGCAGGCTGCCCCCAAGATGGGCCACTTTGACATAAAGATTATCTTGAGTTAAAAGTAATTAAACCCCAGCACATGCAGAAAAATATTTAAGCCTGTCCATCATCTGACTAAATTTACATTGAGAAGGAAAGCCTATAATAGGGAGAGAGCATTAGCTGAGACTACCTTTTATCTAAGAACTCACCTGCATCATAGGACAACCTTGTTTTTCCAAACATCTCCTTTCACCTTCTTGCTTAATGAGCTTTCTTTCCTCTGTATCCTCAGGCCCCTACCCATCTTCTTAGCTCTAATAAACTTCCTCTTGCCTCATTGTCATTGGAATGTCTATCTTAATTCCTCATACATAATGTAATTCCCCATACATTCCCCTATTAAATTTAATTTTTTTCCTATTAATCTGTTTCCCAGCAATTTGATTCTAAGAAGGACCACAGGGTAGAGGAAGATCCTCCCCAACAATGGCATGCACTTTTCTGCATTGTACAAAAGAATTCAAAGTAAAACCCAAAACCTACAGCTCTTCTTTTGGGAAGCCTTCCATGTTCATCTAGAAAAAGAAAATATAAGTATGTCTGAAATATAAGTATGTCTGAAACCAGTACATTTAAGTTAACAAATGCTTGATCATCCTGCCCTAAAGAAACTCAGTTCACCTGATTGATTTATAGGCTTGTTTTGCAGAAAGTTGGCCCAGAACCAATAAGATCAATTAAAATAAATAAAACAGGAAGAAATAATATTTGCAGTTGAGCAAAAGGTACCAGGAGTGAAGGAAAGTAACCTCGGTGAGGATACACTCAGAGATTTTCCTTGTTTTTCATGTTAAATCTGCCATTTTTTGATCATGTCTTCCATGTAGTGGCATGATTACTGTATGTTCACGTCCAGAAAGAGTGCTATCTCCCTTCATCTCTATAGCAAATCAGCATATTTCACATCTTGTTCCCTTACCCTTAAATAAACCCAACCCAACAGAGATGGGAATTTGAGAAATCTTCTTCCTTCTCCTTGCCTGGTGCTCTGAAATAAAACCCTTTTCTCTGCCACAAAAACCAGTGTCATTGTTTGGCTTACTGTACACATCAGCCAGCGATCAAAGGACCTTTGATAATTTGTCTTCTTTACACCAATATATATAGTATACATTTTTATATATCATAAAAGCCATCATGTGCTATATGTATAAATATTTTGTTTATTTTGTTAAACTCTTAAGCACTAAGCATGGTGTTGGCACAAGACAGAAATATGCTTTGCAGCTCTAGCTATAAAATTTAGAGAACAGCCATGATATAATGTAAAACACTGTGTAAGGAAACTATAATTCCTTAAAGCTATTACATTTTACATTTAATAATTTTCATTATATGTGTGTCGTGGTATGCAAAAATATTGAAGGATGGATACTTCATATATCAAACGCACTATAAAGTATTTTAACTATAATAATTTTTATAATATTAATTAAATGTTTAAAATCCCTGATATATGAAAAATTGCCCCACTATTTTTATATATTGCTGATAAATTAATACTCAAAATGCTAATCCTCTACAGCCAAGCTATATTGAATACGTGCTACTCATTGGCTTTTAAAATTTATTAAGGTCCTTATTACAAATGAGGAAATATAAAATTAATTTTGTTCTGGGAGATGATTTATAGCAACATGTTATTTTTATGGTGACTAACATATATACCCTTTACTGAACAAATTGAAGAAAGAAAGCTGCAGATAAAATTGTCACTTAGATAAAGTGTTTGCAATGAGTTTTTGTGTGTACTAGAAAACTGTTTTATATATGCCTGTCATAATGCTGTGTTTGCAGTTCAGTAAATATATGGCTTAAGCCAAATAACTGTGTCAGCAGTTGATTACAGATCAATATGTTCACAGTACTGCTGAGTGCTGAATTAAGAGGAAAAAGTTCTGTTTCAGAGACAAATAGCAGTGATGACTCAAGAAAACTGTTTTCTTCAGGATATACTTCTTATATAATATAAAACAGTGTAGTATGTGGCTTCCAATAACTATTTTAAAATCACTTCTCATTCAAATAACTAGTTATAAAATTTTATTTGATCAAATTATTGTGTCAAATATATTTATGTGTAGTTTTATGAAATAACCTCAAGTTATAGTCATCCATCAAAGATTTTGATCAAAATGTAGTTTCTTAACATCATTTGTGATTTTATGATTTTTAAAAATTTTGAGGTTTTCTTTTTTTTTAATTTTTATTTATTTCTAGGAGAGAGAGAGAGAGAGAGAGACAGCATGAGCAGGGGAGGGTCAGAGAGAAAAGGAGACATAGAATCTGAAGCAGCCTCCAGGCTCTGAGCTAGCTGTCAGCACTGGCCCAAATGCGGGGCTCGAACTCACCAACCATGAGATCATGACCTGAGCCGAAGTTGGATGCTTAACTGACTGAGCCACCCAGGCAGCCCTCCACTAATGACTTTAAAGGAAACTTTCTCTCATAACAATCGGTCTTTCATTACTGAAATTCTCTACAATTTTATAGCTTCCTGACTATGATAACCTAATGAGGTTGAAAAATTATGCATTAAGCCACTATATTCTCAAAACAAGTGAGAGACTTTGGAATTACTATAATTTTTGAAAGTAGAGAAACTGGTTCCGAGAGTATAAATGACTTATATAAATCACTGATGTTAATAGCATAGAGGTAATATATGAGATGAGGTCTTCTAAGTCTGAATACTATATATGCTCTTTTTACTAAATTTACATGAACAGAAGCACTTGAATTGTGCATTTGTGTCATAGGATGTTGGTAGAGTTTGTTTATATAAAATAAATTATACATAAAATTAATGGTATGGATAACTTGAAACATTCAATTATTCTCTCACACTTTGCAATAAGTATTCAAAGACATAGCTTCTATGAAAGCAGTGTATAGTTAAAAAATAGGTGCAGGCCTCCTACACTGTTGGTGGGAATGTAAACTGGTACAGCCCCTCTGGAAAACAGTATGGAGGTTCCTAAGGAAACTAACAATAGAACTCCCCTATGACCCAGCAATAGCACTGCTAGGAATTTACCCAAGGGATATAGAAATGCTGAGGCATAGGAGCACATGTACCCCAATGTTCATAGCAGCACTCTCCACAATAGCCAAATCATGGAAAGAGCCTAAGTGTCCATCAACAGATGAATGGATCAAGAAGATGTGGTTTATCTATACCATGGAATACTACATGGCAATGAGAAACAATGAAATCTGGCCATGTGTAGCCACATGGATGGACCTTGACGGTGTTATGCTTAGTGAAATAAGTCAGGCAGAGAAGGACAAATACCATATGTTTGCACGTATAGGAGGATTAGGAGGAACTTGACGGAGGAACAAGGGGGAGAAGAAGGG